>NC_136006.1:27753950-28053950 GCF_048128805.1 Centroberyx gerrardi | reverse complement strand
TGTAGCTAATACACCACTTGTTGTTCTTACAAATATCTCAAATCTAATTGTGAGCATGATGATAGTGCTTTAAATCATTTTGGGTATATCTAAACCTAAACCAAAACTTTGCATTGATTAGAAAGGCTTGCCGACAGTACATTGTACATCTTTCTCATCACATACGCCTACCCACCATGCTAAGAGCCAACCAATCAAACAGGGACGTTAACAATATCAAGCAGGCTATTGCTCAGTGTAACCTTATCAAAGAACAGTATGTAAAGCTCAAATGACAATAAGCCTATTTTCACAGCTATTGAATCAGTGCAACACAATACCAGCTGTCAAATCCAGCATCACTGGAAGAATCTGCCACGTGAAATTCTGCCGTCTACTATTTGGTCTGATGCACAACTTTTACTATTGTCTAGCAAAAGGCATAATGACATGCATATACACGGGCGTGATCTCCACTTGACATTCTGACAAAGGGTGTCATGCTACAATATCGCATACTCACAAAGACAAGGCACAGGAGGTAAAGAGAAACACTAAATAACAGGGAACTTAACTACTACGGCAAAACTAACCAGTAACACAGTAACACAGGCGGCCTTCCCACAATGCATCAAGGGTAATCCCCACCCCGCTGCCACAATACAGTTATGACGAGAATGAGGAATCAATAAGTGATGCTCTGCCCGCCCATCCAGATACTGATCTATCTGTTATTTGGGCCAGAATGTAAATATTGCTCAGCTTAAAACCACAATAGGAAAAGGCAAAACAGTCTAAATTTATGGTTTTGAATTCATATTCTTTGACTGCATCTGCAAAATGGAAAACATAGTGTAGGGCCCTACCAGCTGTAATCACTGCCACATAATGATTTGAGTCATCATCTGTGCGCTCTCGCCCTTCTTCAAGATATCAATGGAAAATACTTTTTCAACTAATATAATTTCCCGTCAAAATGGAATTGATTTCCCTATCTCATTATTGGGAGGGCTGTAGCATATAGCTAGCAATATTATCATGCTCTTCAAAGCATTTGGTAACCACTCATGAGTTGCATTGTCATCCTGGAAGACACCACTCCCTTCAGAAATATATACATGAAATGATGAACATAAGCAGCCACTATTACAATCTGCCTGGCCCTGTAAAAGATACATTGATTGATTCCGTAGCAGGAGATTTAAGCACAACCGATTCAAACAGAAGTGATTACTTGGGCTTTAAATCCTGGCACCCTAAACTGAGTAACAGGTCTGTTGCCTACTGTTGGCTTCCATGAAGTGCATGGAGCTGTTCAAAAATAAGATGACAGAGAAGATGCTGCCAAAAGTGGTGTAATGTTGTGAACATTAATCTCTGGGCTCCTAAGCCTCAGTGTCACTGGTCTGGAAGAATAAAGATGAAGTGTAAAATGCATGAAGACTTCAGTGTAGTTGCTGGTGTGTGTGTGTGTGTGTGTGTGTATCTCTATGTCTGAGTGCGTGCTGAAGCTTCAGGAACTCATGGGAAACGGTGAACTCTTCACCTTCGCATCTTCTCTATTTGTGGTGATCTTATTGTTGTCAATTTCCTACGTGTCAACCAGCGATGTTTAAAGCTTGAGGATGTTTGGATTTTCAGATGTCTGGGCGATGTGATGCTGTGGCTTGACTTGAATAGCTGATGGAGAGGGATGATATATTTATAACTGTCATCTGAAAAACTGCTACTGGAAAGCCATTTCCCCCCCCGTATCTCAGCTTGATTTGGATACAGGGCCTGTTTGTACCAGGCTGTGTGCTATAACTCATATCTCAAAGGCAAACAAACCCTGGCCTAAACAAATTTTGGTTGTGTGGTAGTGCGATACTTATCTTGTTACTTGTCATATGCAATGTGCATCTTTTGAGGCATTTGGCAAAGACTTGCAACAGTTCCGTGGAAACAAAGCTAACTGCTGACATGTGCCCGGATATAGCACAATGGCATAAACAAGAGCAGATTTTAGTTCACATTACAGCATTAGGTGGCAGCTCTGAGCGCGTTTCACCAGTGGTAAATACAGCTCTCCCCGGGCCGTTCTACTTTTAAACGGTGCAGTGGCCTAAACATGAAGGACTCCTCGCCGGAGTTTTTTTCCCGTGTGACCTTTACATCCTTGACATTTGAGACGATGCACTCAGCCAGAAAGTCTTTTTGCTGTATATGTCTGACCCCAGATAAAGAGGCAAATTTTTCAGAAGATGTAGCCTTCAAAGACTGAGATCCTATTTTGCAGCTGTAGATTCCTACAAGTTTTACTTCACCTAGGGTTGCCAGATGCCCGGTTTTTGACCGGACAGTCTGGTTTTCAGATGCATTGTCGGGGTCCGGTCCGATATTTCCCTATCTTGGGTGGGTGTTTGTTGCTTTAACAAGATAAAAGCGTTTTGATAGGCCCATGACTAGAGTAGGGGTAATCTCCACCAATCACAAGTCACCTTATCACCTCACGTGGGTGTGTGTTTTATTGTGTGGGCATAGTGCAAAGTTTTAATAGGCTTATTTATCAGCAGTCCTACATGATGGAGATAAAAAGGTAAGTGAACTCTCTCTCTGTCTGTGTCTGTGTCTGTGTGTGTGTGTGTGTGTGTGTGTGTGTGTGTGTGTTATTTGCACTGGGATTTCCCCCTATGTTGTCGGAAGTGACTGTGTGCGTCTCTGTGTTTTTTGCTTCTGTAAGTACTAAGTAGCCTAGCTGCAGAAGCCAGGAGGCAATATAATGTTTACTAGCTTGTAGAGTACATAAGATCACTCTACTCTGTAAAAGAGAGCAAATACTGAATCATGACAGCGATTGACACCTGTCAATCAAAAATGTGGTTTGATCGTGTGTTTAGACTCTGTTATCAAATATATATGTGATTGGGGCACATGCACATCTAATCGTAACATTAGGCAACCGGAGTGGTTCGAGGGAATATACATATTTTACCATTCCACAAAGCAATAACTCATATAGAAAAAATGTCAGCTCTGGATTAAGCTCACACTCACAGCTCAGTAAGATCACCATAAGAAGAATCACATATTTGATTACACTTTTTTCCTCCTTTTTTGTGATTTTCTGTTCTCACTGGATTTAGTTGGCTAAGTAACATTTGTTCATCTTAGTTTATTGACAGGACTTACTGTGCTCACTTTGATTTAGCTACAGCATTGGTATGACTAAGTGCTGCCGACTGTTTCAGCGAAATCATATAGGAATGCAAGGTCTCCAGAGGTTATTATCAATAATATTGAATGTAATATTGAACAGGCGTAGAAAGTATAATATTGTTGCTGACTGATATTGATAAAACTGAATTACATTTAGGTTAACCAGGTTTGAGCTATACACAAGCACATCCGCGCACACGCACACTTGTGTGCATGCTCGCATAATGTCCAGTGTTACCAAGATGTAAATCTGGAAACCCTAATTTCACCTCAGAAAAGAATGACATGGTTGCAAATCCCTCCCTGGTGGGAAAATGTTTGTGCATAGGCCTATATGTTCTGTATGTGTACATAAGCTTTATAGAAGCTTTGTTGCGTGTCAAATGTCCTAGCAACCACTGTTGGTGCCATCCTGGAGGTCCATTGGAAAACAGACTGTGTGCAAATAATTCATTCATTCAAACCTATTGAACCAGGCAAAGAAACCCTTGAGGCCAAGAACCTCATTTGCAAGGATGGCCTGGCAAGACACACAGCAGGATAAGACAAACAGGTGGCATGTGGTACAGATGAATATAATACAAATGGACAAGACACATCAATAATGGCTGAATATACAACAACCGGGGAAATTTAGGTTACAGTGACACAGGAGATGGCTTTTCCTTTAGCCCTAGTCTCTAATTCAATGCACTACGAGTTGTATCTTGAGGTATACAACTACTGAGCTACAAGCGTCAGCTCAGTTAACCTGAACAAATAGTTGTTTGGCATTGTTAGCTTGCTAGCAAGGCAGCAGGCTAATTTAGCAAAGCAACTGATATTAATGTTAACATGCGACTTCTAGCCACTTGTAACACTAGCTAGATGTGGTTCCTAGTGTGCAAATGTTCACAACAGGACAGTAATACTTAGCTAACCAGATGCAATGGTTATTTAGCTAACAAGCTGACATTATCAAAATACTGTGCCAAAATGATCAGTTACAGCATATTTTATAATTGTGCTGAGACGGCCAACTTGTACATTTAGAAAAGCAATAAACTGTTCACAGCCACTGTTGCCCAAGAGCTGAGGACCTCCAATATGGCCGGCAGTGGGTGCGTTACATCACCTGAAAGCCCTCTATAACTATGTGAGTGTGTAGCCTACTTGGGAATTCATGAATAAGATGCATGCTGAGCAAACATATGCCACTTTCCATGCAAGATATACTGTATATAGGCTACCTAATATTTGCTAAGCAAGTGATACCTTTCTTCTTTTCTTGAGACCTAATTTTGTCACCTGCTTGTCACAAATTCTGCATTCATATGAGAGACAATACATTGCATATGGTGCTCCCTCCCACAAAGTGGTAAACCGACAGAAATGCATCTTAGCTCTGCATGCTGATTCTGGTCTGCATGTCTCTTCTGCCTGTTCCACCACATGTTCAATGTTTGATATTTTCCATTTGTTCGTTGATTTAGTAATTTGAACAGATTTGTGGCTATGTGCTAGTCAATAACAAGCAGCAAACAATGAAACAGAGGATGTGGGAAGAGTTAATTCCATCTGTATACAGCATACATGCCTGTATGCTGTAAACATATAGTTATGTCCTGTATGCAGATGTTCAAGATAGAGCTATGAATCTAAAACCAGAATGCTAAGTAGGAATATGGGACCAAACTTGATAGATGCCTAGCCCAGTCTGTATTGGCCATGGTTACCTAAATGGCAGTATGTGTAAGGTGGGCATGTGGGATGCAGCAGTCCTCTGACTGCCTTCTTATGTTACTGTAAATGTTTGCTTAGCATCAAGTCTAGTCAGTATGCATTCCATCTGAGAGGCAGCAGCATCCATATGAATGTATAAGTGAATCTACCTTTAAATGCCAAAGAGATTAGCTGTCAGCCTATTTGTCCAGAAGTCAACTCTGCAAATTTCATCTCTCTCCTCGCTGCATAAACATTTAGGAATGATTGATTTTTTTAGCTTAATAGCTGGTATCACTTATATTTACAAGAATAACCCAGAGTTTGATAGACGACAGATCAGCTCAAATTAAAATATTTTAATTTCCTCCCTAATAAAAACTTTTTCCACCATAATTTAATTCTCCTAACGGCCATATCTCACCCCAAAAATGCAAATCAACACATGCTACATGCATTATGTACAGTAAATGAGAGCAAAATCATAAAACTAACGTTCCAGAGCCGATCGGCCCTACTGACACCTCATTACTCTTGTGTGCATTAACTAAAAATTTGCTGTAAATTATATTGAGTATTCAATCAAACCCATTTGATGGAGAGGAATAATGTCACCAGTGTACAGTGGAATGAAGCTGTCATTGTGTTGGCCTCCATACATCCTGGCTCTACTGTACAATAAAGAAGCCATACATCAGCCTACAGACAGGAACGAGTGGAGCCGGGGACAATCCATTAGAGCTGCGTTTCAGAAGCATCATACAAACAACAGCAAAAAGGCCAATTGAATATTATTTGGAAAACAGCGACATAATTAGTCAATAGAGATACTGTTGTGACCGACCATTATGCAAATGTTCTAATCTAATTGTTCTGGGACCAGCTTCAAATGAATAATACATATATTGCAGTCAGAGGGGCTAAAACCAATATTCACTGAGAACAATTATCTTCTTCAGAGTACAATATACAGTGTTGTATTCAATCCTGACACCCTTTCATAAGAGGAATAAACACATAATAGTCTTACTTTATGGCTGATGTGTTCTAACTTAATGTCATTAGTGCAGACTCTGATGTAAAGGTTTGGCTTGAACTGAACGAATCAAATGACGTCTTTTTTCTTGGATTTTCTGTGGATGACGTTTGAGTTTCTGGTGGCGCTCTTTTTTTAGTCTATTCAGCCATGGTGGCTATCACTGCTCATGCTAACTACCCAGTTCTTCTATTCATACCAACAACCCCCCCCCCCCCCCCCCCCCAACCCAAACCCCACTGTGACAACCACTCTCCTAGATATGCACCACTACAGTCAAGACATGGCAACCACATTTGAGATCAAGGAAGGTCAAGGAGCAATTCAGAATGTGATTTGAATGCGTGTGTGTGACATTGTGAACTGACCTCAGTGCCATCGAGGGCAGTTCGATCATATGTCTTTCAAATAAAATGGAGGAACCCTCCGATCCCTTGGCCTTGGATTCCTTCATTAAAAATGTAATAGTTTTAGTAGAAAGCTGTGACCTTTGACTTTGTTTATATTTTGCACTATGCAATGTGTTTCAGGGACCAAATTGGTGCACTGGCCTATAGTGTGAATCAATTGATCATAAGGGAGTAAATAAGTCATTTTTTGCTGAAAGGCATCTTTAATGAGGATCGTGGTTAAAGCAGAATATACACAGTGAGGGGGAGGATGTGTATTTTTCTCTAAATAACCTCTGGCTCTAACCCAACTCCCCGAGAATTATCATTGGACTATGACCACTGTTTATCGAGTGGCTATAAGAAATGGCATTAGCTCATCCCTTTCTCTATCTATTATATTATCCATTATTCATGATTAATAAATAAATGAAGGTCGGTGCCAGTGATTCATGCTCATCGAGAGCCAAGTCCAGGCTGCGTTTAAAGCTGTGGCAGCGACGGGAAACGGCCGACGCTCGCCATTGTGATGTTGCAGCCTCTCGCTTTCATTGTGCGGTGCGGTCTTCATGTGTCATCTGTGTTTGTTCTGATTTAAAGCTCGCAGCGTTCCGCCGCTCTGTTCTCCGTCGCAGCAACAGGGGGCTAATGCAGGCTTTAGTACTTTAATGTCACACTATGGTTCCATGACAGCAAGCATGTCAGGTTATAAAATATGCTCTTTCTCTGGCGCTTCAGGTGACAAGCCAGGATGCTGTCCTTTACAATGCTCATACTGGGGAGGAATACAAACAGGAAAATCTGTCAATGGAGCGAACTGTTGAGACAGGCGCCGCGAGAGCGAAGACAAAGCGGTGGTGTGCTCCTCCCAGTGTATCACTTCTGACATGGATGAGACATCGCATGGGTGGCGGAGTGACACCGGGAAGCCAAACTCATTCTCAACCAAACGCTTTCTCCAAAAAAAAACAATGCTCAAACACAGTCTGCTAAACTGCAGAAATAGATGCAGCGGAGCGGGGGGAATACGAGCAAATGATATTTCAAGGGCAAAGAGGTCGGTCGACTTCTCTCGTTAATGCAAAAACCGTGCATCGGCAGAGGAGGAGGTCTTAATCGTCGAGACTTCGAATCATCAAGTGCCTTCACACATAGAAATGGACATATGCTCGCGTACGCTTTCAGCCGCGCACAGGGACACACGCACACAGCAACACGGGGACACACACACCATATTTGTTGTGTCTGTTTCCCGCCTACTAGCGCTACCGGTAAAGCAGATGGCACAAGCCTGAGGAAGTGTATACGAGTTCTGCTCCAACTGTACAGAGAGCGAGAGAGAGAGAGAGACAGAGAGAGAGACAGAGAGAGAGTGAGACTAAATTAAAAGTCTTATTTCAAAGCCTTGTGCCTCAGAAGAAGAATCCCTTTCTCTGGCTGCAAAAACAGCAGATTAAGACGACTGCAAGCAGGATCCGCGCGAGGCAGGTTGAAGACGCTGATGGCAGCAGAGGCCAACGAGCTGCATTTGATCTCTAATCACACTGAGGTTTCAGATGCAGGGCTGAGGAACCAAACACGATATCCAATTACCTTCAGCCACACTGACACTCCAATCCCATGTTAAATGTTGTAGGGATAGTGCGATGAGAACATCACCTGGAAGCATTCTCATGCCTCGAGCAGATCTCCGCCCCCCCGCCCTCGCCCCTTACTTAACAGGACACAGCAACGCGAAAGCTAAAGCATGCACATTTTATGGGCTCGTGAATATAGGCAGTCAAAGACAGCCGAGCGCTTTCAAGGAAAAAAACGCTGTCAAAATATGCAGAAGCGGTATTTGAATGTAAACACGCTCCAGTGAGGCTAATGGCATGTTTTCTGATTTTTTTTGATGAGTCAACAGAAGGGTTGCGTCTCGCCGCGGAGAGAAAGACGGAGAGGTAGGAAAGTAAACGTTACATAATGCAAAAGGCCCTGTCCTTCAGCTCAATAACAAGGTGCTACGCTACATTACCCCCTAAACCTCCATCCTACTGGCGCCAATTCTCATGGGGACCAGACACATTTGTGATACATTTATTTCAATATGGGACTTGCCAGATAAAATACCCTGCAGGATGTTGATCGGCAGCCCAAAATACACTGCATATATAGTTACTGCAGCTTCATCGCAGGCAGGCCCACATTATTCTCAGCGGTCCTAAGTGCTGTTTCCACAGGGGCTTTGTCAGCTACTTCCGAATGTTGTATTGGTAATGTGAGTTTAAGTTTAAAGCTAAAAACACGTACTTGGATATTTCATCCGCGCAAAATAAAAAGAGCGACCCTACAAGAGCAAGTGCCACACAAACATTCTAATGCGCCGCGGATAAACTCCCAAGGATAATTTTCCAATGATCAAAAATGATGATTTTCATATTGAACTCGACAGTAAAGAGTAAAACTGGATTCATGCTGCTCACTTGGTTTATCTTGCAATATGGGGGTTGCTCAAGAGCTACGCTTGGCACTCCCCCACTGACACTTGAAACGCATCTTTCATCTCTCGCCATTTTAAAAGCTTGGTTGAAAGTTTGAGCATGCACACTGCTGCGAAAATGCGCCACCCAATACCTATCTTCAGAAAAATGGAGCTAGATCAAAAGTGCGTTAAGCAATTATTTACAGCCGTAGCCTGCGCATTTAAAGGAAAACAAAGTAAATGCTTCGTTGATTTCCACAACTTGCCCAGATGCCATAATTACTCACATGGAGTGAACCGCACTGTAAAAAAAAAAAAGAAGTCAATTACTAAAACTTACTCTGAGGCACAACAGTGAAATACACACCCTGCAATCCTCTGTAATCTGTGTTGGATCATGGGAGACTTTTCGATGTTGTTTTTTTTCTCCTCTAGGATGCTGCTTTTTTTTCCTCCCTCTCTCTGTGTCTCGGTCTCTCTAAGATACTGATGAGCTCGGTACAGAGAGCCGGGCACTTTACAGGAAGGCATGGGGAGCCCTGCCCTCCCCTCTCGACGCAGGGGAATAAGTGGAAGAAACCCCGGAGAGACTCGCCTTTGAACAGTCCCCTCCCTCTTGCCTCGGGGACGCCGAGATCGACATCAATGTTGATCGGGTCGAGCCAAGCGGCAGCCATGAAACGGAGCCTTGGCAACGCTCCGTGACCATGTTTTTTTGAAGGCAGCTGCTGACCCCGTTTATTGTCTCGTCCTCTGGGGGTGACAATTCAATCAGGGGGGATTCAGCGGTCTCCATCTCCACCAAGAGATTCGCAAAGCTCTTCGTGGCAGCACTACTGAGACGAGCCGAACATCCATGAAATCTTTTCCTGCAGGATTCATGAAGGATTTAAGTTCTGAGACACTGTTAGCAGGCGTGCAGCGTCAATATTGGGAGAGAGTTGCATGTTGACAGCCTGTAGGCATTAGCAGTGGAAGTTTTAATAAAACAAAAATAGAAAGGGTGTGTGCAGAAAGTGAATTATGGCTCTCGCACTTTATCTCAAACGCGCAGTAAACAGCTGATTTGTATGTCCCCAGACGGCCCTGACAGTTCCCTGTAAGTACGAGGCACAAACTCGGAATGCGATTACCCTAGCCTAGGCAAATCTTCCTCGCCGCACCTCTGCTGTGTTGTCTCCGAACACAGCAAAGGTTCCACTCTTCACTGCACAGAAAACGCCTGCGTGGACCGCTCCAGAATTGGAGAATTGCCACTTTGCTGGGTTTTCTTTAGCCATTACTGGAGCGCGGGCTGTTTTCCCCGGCTCCCTGGATAACCACCGTCAGCTGTCCAGTCCCGGGAGGCCCGCGGCTGAGCGGGTAAACCGACGCCTCCCTCTAGTCTCTAGGTAGTAAAACACAAGGCCGCCCTCCCTCCCTCTCCTCCTCCTCCTCCTCCTCACAGGGGTCTGAAGATGCAGTGATTGCATCTCCCTGACAGAGGCAGAGCGGGGAGGAGAGAGGCCACCATTTTTACATTTCTAGAAGACAGGAGCGTAACGCATTACCTCGCCTTTTTCTTTAGATAATAAATTCCTCTATACAGTACATGGACGGCCCGAAATATTTGCACTGAAATCAAAGCACCGGTGACTTCACACCTTGCTGAATTCCATGCGCCCTTATTTTAATCCTCTATGGCTTCACTCAGCGCACATCAACCTATATAAAGGATCTATTTTTGCGCAGGTTATGGAAGCTCTTGCTGTTGTATAAGGAGGCAAAATCCATTCCAATCCCTCCTTCTGTTTGCAGGGCAAAGCTGATCTAATTCCCCTTTCTATCAATACATAATCCATGATAATGAGCTGTGCCGAATTCCCAAGATGAATATGCAAGGTTTTCTCTCCGCAGGCATTGTAAATAAAATGGAGCCAGCATTAATCGAAATGATAATGAAATACCTTGTGGAGATTAAACGACTTGGCCCACAGCAACCTTGGAGAGATCCAATAATTTAGCACAATATCAGAACATGACTCACGGAGAGAGAGGGGGAGAGGGAGAGAGAGAGAGAGAGAGAGACAGAGAGAGAGAGAGAGAGAGAGAGAGATCATAGGTGAGCAATCAGAGGATCCATCAAAAAGTCTGCAGGGGAGCCAACAGGGCCCCAGAGTAGTCCATTTGCATACATACATCTAAATGTTCCTTGAAGAGGCATTTGTTTAAAGGCTGAATTATTTTCACGCTCATCTTAAATATTTATTGGCCTATAACATGCACTACTCTAATGTCATAGCTGTCCCTTGCTTTCCAGTTTAAAGTAATAATCTGCGACATTTTCATATAAATTATGAAACTGTTTTGCTACTCTCTATCGCTGATTTATATAACACAATCGTAATTTAACCTAGACCAAGTTCATGAAAGCTTTTACGTTTTCTACTGTAAACAGCGACACACAGTAAGTGATACGTTTTGAAATAAATAGAGGAGAAACTGAGTAATTATCATGAGCAGTGATAGCCACCATGGCTGAACAGACAAAGACAAGAGCGCCACCTCCAGAAACTCAAACTGCATCAACAGAAAATCCAAGAAAAAGACGTCACAGTACTGGACACACTGTTTGATTGACAGGTGATCTGTGGGAAGTGCAGTGCAGAAACACCACAGCAATGAGCGCTGAGCAACAAAGATGGAGACAACATCAAACAAGAGGCACTTGAGCTCAACATAACCAGTTATGCTAATGAGGGTATTAGTCAGGCTAATTAATGCAGTAATTAGCAAATATTTCTTGGTCAACATACATCTTCACATAACACGTCGGTGGTATTAATATGAACTCCAAATCTTAACGCATTACGGAGTTATAGCAGTTTGAGCAAACTCAGTTTTCCTCATTTATGCAAATTTATGCAGCAAGGTGCAGCAGGGGGAGCCTGTGGTGTGAAGTTTCTATCATGTATTGTTCTGGAGTTATTGTGTGCACAAGACAGACAGTCAGTCAGTCAGTCAGTCAGTCAGACAGACAGACAGACAGACAGTCAGTCAGTCAGACAGACAGACAGAGAGACAGACAGTCAGTCAGTCAGTCAGTCAGTCAGACAGACAGACAGACAGAGAGACAGACAGTCAGTCAGTCAGTCAGTCAGTCAGACAGAGAGACAGACAGAGAGACAGTCAGTCAGTCAGTCAGTCAGTCAGGCAGTCAGACAGACAGACAGAGAGACAGACAGTCAGTCAGTCAGTCAGTCAGACAGACAGAGAGACAGACAGTCAGTCAGTCAGTCAGTCAGTCAGTCAGTCAGACAGACAGACAGTCAGTCAGTCAGACAGACAGTCAGACAGACAGACAGTCAGTCAGTCAGACAGACAGACAGACAGACAGACAGTCAGTCAGTCAGTCAGTCAGTCAGTCAGTCAGTCAGTCAGTCAGACAGACAGACAGACAGACAGACAGACAGACAGACAGACAGACAGACAGACAGTCAGTCAGTCAGTCAGTCAGTCAGTCAGTCAGTCAGACAGACAGACAGACAGACAGACAGACAGTCAGTCAGTCAGTCAGTCAGTCAGACAGACAGACAGACAGACAGACAGACAGACAGACAGTCAGTCAGTCAGACAGACAGACAGACAGACAGACAGACAGACAGACAGACAGTCAGTCAGTCAGTCAGTCAGTCAGTCAGTCAGTCAGTCAGTCAGTCAGACAGACAGACAGACAGACAGACAGACAGACAGTCAGTCAGTCAGTCAGTCAGACAGACAGACAGACAGACAGACAGACAGACAGACAGACAGACGCCACCATGATAAACGCCACTTAAAAGTCCAGCACACCATGTACCATGGTGGCAAAACATAAAATTGAGGATTACCACTTGTTGCAGTAATGTTACAGACTAAGATCAATTTATGTAATAGAGAATACTCAATGTGAACTACATGGCTTTGTACTGACTCTTTTTATGTAGAGATGCTAATTACCTCACGATAGTGTAGCTTATCCAAATGTATAAAAGAATATAGAAAATAACATGCATCAATGCAACAACCCTATCCCATGTTTGTTCCTTATAACTACTGCTCTCTATAGCTGGTACGTCTTTGTTATAATAAAGACAGTATGTAGTTTTATAATGGCATCCCTGAGGATTTTCTTTCAACTGAATGTAGCATAATTAGTTAAACTTAGAGATTATCACTGAATGCATGCAGAGCGCCCTGTCAATTGCAGCTCCCTTGCTTCCAAATACTATATTAGCTTTATTTGAAGATAAAGATACAAGTGTAGTGAAGAACAGAAGAACAAGATGGACAGAAAAGACAGAAAAGTCTGACACATATTTCCACTGTAGTCTTGAATCATGAAACACTGGGAAGCAAGACAAGCAAGAAACACTAAATAATACTGATAATTTCAAAACTAAAGCACCATTTTTTCCCATTAAAAAAACAGATTTGAAAGCATTTAAAGATGCATTGTCGTGCAACAGGACCACTATGCCTGTGCAACAAAAAGACTATTCCAGGCAATAGCACCTGTGTAGGACAGCCTACTTTTTACCACAGAGGTCCTGAATCTGTAGATGTTAACATCTGTCACGCAGGCTGTCATTCTGTAATTATAAGACTCTCTGACAAATGAGCCCAGCATTATACAGTCAGTATAAAAAAAAGCAAGGTTCAAACAACTGTTGACTAATTAAAGTGGACACATTTTTTCTTCTGGCATTTGCCTTCAAATATTCTTAAAGCTCTCTGAAAGAAGTTTCAATGCACAACTCATTGTTACCAATTACTTTCTTCTTAAGGAAGTGACAGACGACTGAGGAGGTAGGCAGGAAAAAATAAGCACTTTGATGGAGTTTTAACACTTGAAAAGTCAAGGCAACAACTGATAGCGCTCTTAAATTTTAGAATTAAAATATCTCAGCTGTAAGAGACGCCGTCTTTCCATGACTGGGAAATAGTATTCGTTTTATATATCTCTCTTTTGCTACAGCTTTGACGGATCTTTCTCTGTGTCTGACTCAAACTTATGTTGAAGACTTATGGATGGATATGGAAAATTAAAAATGTTGTCTCTTCAATGCAGCAAAATCCATGCCCAACCAACAAATATCCCTTTTATTAAATTACTGAATTATTAAAATGTTAACAATTTTTACACCGTTTTTCTAATAGGCTACAAGCTGTCTTTATCTAGTTATCACTTTTTATCTGGTTGGTAGGTATTATCAAACTGTTTTCTTTTTCTTTCTTAATTTTGACTGCACAGACTTTAGTTTACTGTTTAATCCTCACAAATGCACTTTACTGTACTGTTGAAATTGTGAAAGTTGTTTGAAATCTTTCTAAGGATGTAGGCCTATCTTATTTTCATTGCTGTACGTATTTGTGTAGTCGGACTATTGTGAGAACATGCTGTATGCATTTGTGTAGTGTACTAAATCTTTCCAACCAACAATTGGCAGTGGACCATCATCCCTAACCTGCGGCAAACACCCTTCCATCAGTGAATCAGTGGAGAATTATATTGTATTGGGAACAATGAACAAGCAACAATTGCCACCCAGCTCGCACAGACAGATGTCCGCTCCACAGGGATGAAAATGGAGGGAATAAGTCCAGCGCAACTACCCGTCGTTGCCCTGCGCTGGTGTTTTACAAGATCCTGGACGTTGCACTTATCAATTTACATGTTCGGTTTTATACTGTATAAACAGCGCGTGACTAAGAAGATGAGCTGGTATGACTTGTTCCTGCAACAAGCTAAGGAGCTGCACACAGGCTGCATGTCGGCCAGGGAAGCTCTCTCTCACACAGCAGAGACACTACGCCAAGATCCATTACACATCAGCACTCTAAGTGCTGAGAGAAACTGGCCCAACAATAAGACTTCTAAACTGAAACCGGTGTTTTATTTCCTCACGTTCGGAAGACTGTTTCAGCGCTAATTACGCTACTCGCTCTTGCTTGCATTTAGTGTTTTATTTCCTCGCAGTTTTAGTATATTATGTGATAAATGCTCAAACACAGCTATTTCTGTTTGTCTTCCATTTAGCCTATCTAAAGACACTTTTGGCCCTGTTGCAATTCATTGTTTTGGAAAATAAAAGAGTATTAAGTAATCGATCAGCCTCGATGGGCGACCAGTAGAAATTGCAACAACATTGATAGAACTTATCTGCTACACAAGTCTCAGTCTCAGCAGCTGGTCATGTAATAGTTGAGTATTAGTATTGATCAACAACCCTATCAGCCCCCACAATTATGGTCATTTTGTTGTATGAGGCAGTAAAAATCTTACTTTGTTGCCCTTTTAAGGTTAGAGAGAAGTTAGAGTTAAGAGAAGTTTGAATCCACAAACTGCCTGGGAAAATGTGAGTAGAGAACGTAGAATAACACCAAAAACTATAATAACCCTGTAGTAAACAATGGAAATGATGGTAATAAACACAATTTAGTGGCATCAAATAAAATGCACACACAGTTTACAAATTAGTCTATGTAGTTGACACATTATTAAATTCTAAAGAAATGCTACATTTATTTCATAAGGAGTGTGCCTTCTCTTGGACCCCCTCCCCCCAAATCCATTGGCCTTTCTAGTGTTCATCTACACATTTGTATGACAGTTGCGCTAGTGATATGACAAAAAAATGAACAAAAAAATGAAATGACTGTACATCAATGCAACAACCCCATTCCATGTTTGTTCCTCGTAACTGGTGTTCCCTATAGCTGCTAAGTCTGTTATAATAAAGGCAGTATGTAATTAGTTTCATAATGGCATCCCTGAGGATTTTTGTCAACTGACTGTAGCATAATTAGTTAAACTCTGAGATTATGACTGATTGCATATGCAACCGGAGCACCCTGTCAATTGCAGCTCCCTCACTTCTAAATATTAGATTTATTTGAAGGTAAAGAAACAACCAGCAGTTCACACAAGTGCAGGGAAGAACAGAAGTACCGGATGGACCTTGGAACAAAACAAAACAGTGGTCTTGTATATAGAAATATAGGAAAAATGATTTTTCCATTGCAATCTCTTGGCAATAAATTATTTATAGGTTTCTTGTTGTTAAGTGTAACAAGAAGACCATTCCAGGCAATAGCACATGTAATAAGCCACAGTACTTTTCCCCCTCAGAGATAGATGTTAACATCTGTCACACCGGCACTTATTCTGTAATTATGAGACGCGCTGACAAATGAGATGCTGTGGCAGCCTTCCGTATGACAGCTTCGGCATTAGTGAAGAATGGCATGGAAATGAGCGACTTACAGGTTTTGCCGGTCTCGTCGGAGGCGTCGGGGCAGTCGGGCTCGCCGTCGCAGAGCCAGGCCTCGGGGACGCAGGTCTGCCCGTCGTGACAGTGAAACTCCCCTACGTCACACAAGATGGCCTCTGGATGGAGCGAGGGGAGGGAAGGGTGGAGAGGTGGAGAAAGACACAGAGAAGATGCAGCATGAGGTGAACGGGGAGCGAATGGGTGAATCGCATGTTTCGTGGCTTCACCTTGATTTGCTTGAGAACCGAGCAAAATGGCGTGGGTGAGATGGCATTGATCCTAGCGAATGATTATTATTGTGAACTGCAGGTCATCTGCAGTGGAAGCACACAGCTGAATGGAACGCGGCTAAAAGCGGCGGCCTCTGAAGAGGCCGACACAGAAGTCGCCCAGGCATTGTGATTGTGACAGCCGCTCTAATCTAACAAAGACGTAATGTCCTTCGTGCCTTGGCAAACTATTACAAAGTAGCGTTGGTAAGTTTGTTCTTATCTCTTTGCCTCCTTGGGCGTTGTGCTTTGATTTTTGGGAGGGGGGGGTGGGGGTGGGGGGGGGGGCAGTGAAAGCCCAGTCAACTAAAAAGTCATCGCAGCCTTTCAATATAGCAAGCATCTGTCAGAGTGTTGACATGTTTCCTGCCAGCAGCTGTCAGAGACTCGGCTCGATCATTCAGGGGGAGTGACACGGGCTTTTGCTAAAGATTTGACACCGCAATGTGACCTACCGCTACCTTCTCCTCGGTGCCGGGGAGGAGCGGTAATTTGTTTCTAAGCTTAACCCGCAGACAATCAAACAGGCGCTAACTCCCCCCCCTCCCGCTCTCCCCTCCGTCTCCGCCTCTCTCCCAGTGTGTTCCTAACCCATTAGCGGTGGGAGTGGAAGCGAGTGGGAGAGTGGGAGAGCGGGAGAGCGGGTCCGCGGCGTTTGAACAGTGGGAGTGATAATTCAACGCACCACTGCTCCCTGCCCCCGGCACCCTCCAGCAAATTCACTACCCAGGGACAAATCTGAAAAGGTCAAACATCTCATCCATTCTACCTCTTCTACTCCCCCCCCCCCCCCCCCCCCCCCGATGCAATCTATCTGAAATCTTGCAACTTGATTCAAGGTCTCTTTTGAAATATTCAAAGCCTTTTTTTTTTTTTTCTCTCTCCGTGCGTTTTAAAAGGGGGACGTTCTTAAAAGTGTGAGCATACTGGTCATGCCAAAAACAGAGGCTTCAATTCACTGGTGAGCAGGGGAAAAAATGGCATCTCAAGGTAGGTATTGCATGAGAAAATGCTGCACTGGCCTTCTTTTTTTTTTGGTAACAAAAAAATGGAGCAAGGTCGATGTTCTCAACCAAAATAAAAGTATATCTTTCAAAATACATCTCAGACCAAATGAACATCAGCCGGCTGCAGTTAAGATGCGCTTTCTTAAACCATCACCGAGCGGCAAAATATTGTGATCTTCAGCTAAACATGTTGACAACTTGATAACAGCTGAGAGCCTCCATGCAGATTGTCACTTCTATAAAAATGATACAGCATAGGCCTTTTTATATGACAGGGGGAGAAAGCAGTACGTGACGTGTCCAGACTGATGGTAGAGTACACTTTTTTAACCTCCCTTGCCCTTTAGCACTGTATTTAACACTATAACTTTTCCACTCCAAACTTTGCACATACAGTTGCTATTGGTGAATCAATTAACCCTTTGCTCCACCTTAAATTCCCCTTCAGTCGCTTCAAAGTTAGAAAAAACCCACTTTAACCCATTTTCTCCATACTGTACAACAATGTCAATACATATTCTGTATCTGCTCGTTGCAACGCTTCACTGAAGCTCCGGCTGCTTAAATTGAGTGAAATATTCAAACCCAAGGCGCCATTTTTATGGCTGCACCATTACATCAAATGGAAAAAACCTAGATATATTGTGCATCATTTTGTTCACATTCCCCTGTAATTCAGCATGACATGTTTGGTATATTTGGAAACCTTGGGATGTTGGCTAGAATTTAAAATAAAGCTCTATGGGTTTTGAACAAAGCTTGGCCCTGCAACAAGCGATTGTAATGAGGGACCCAGCAGAAATAAGTGGTCCAGTCGAATTTCTTTTCTTTTTCTTCCCACTTTTAACATAACATCTAGTACCCTGTATTCGGCACTGAGCTTCATCATGAGCTGAGTGAGCCAATAATGTTTAAAGTAGATATGAAGACGGCCAACATTATTCACATTTCCAGAAAGGAAAAAAAAAAAGAACATTCACCAGAGCAACACATCAATAAACACAGCCTGGGCTTGGGGTAGGGGGGAGGCGTGCTCGGTTTGCAGAAGTCTCTGTAGAAATGTCTCTAACTCCTTTGAAGCTGAATTGATTACCATTGAAAAGCATAAGGCCGGTGGCAGAGGGGCCATTTCCTCAGCTGGCGGTAGAAGCCATGAAAGAGATGGCCCCTGGACCTCGGCGCAGCCCGGCTACCTATTGATGTCCTACCTTCTTTCATGCCACTCTGCCTTGAAAGCAAAGGGCCAAATATGAGTCATCCTAATGACCTCTTATGTCAATTCATCTTCCCCTTCAGATTTGTCGAACGCCTCTCCTTGACTCATACTCCGTTGTCGCTGCAGCTTTGAGGGCGGCATAGAGAAAAAAAAAACGGGGACAAACACGCAATAGAAGGAAACTACCCGGTCCATTTTTCTTTTTGTCCTCTTCCAGGTTTAAAATACCACTGCATTTGCATGAGAAAGATACATGCAGGCGCGGTGTATCACTAAGCAGTATGGTTATTTGCAGATAATTCTGTGCAAACAACAAGCGGGCGGCTATGGTAAGAACAGCAAAAAAATGTCAGCAGCCTTTAGTGAGCGGGGAGGGTGGGGAACAAACTGGTCCCATTACCATAACAGTGGGAAACGTTCAGCGGAGCTCAGCCGGGCACATTATCATGAGCTTCATTCCTGACACCCGACCGCCACCACTGGCACAACACTGTGGCTCATTAAAGCCATTGAGCCTTTGAAATGTGCCAGATTTTTTGCAGAAGAACAAAGTGTCATTTGGAGACAGGCAAGGCAGGGAAGATGGCTTGCAAACCGGGGAAAAGGAAGACCAGCCAGCGCTCCCTGCAGAAGCATACATTTTGATCAAGTTCGGTTTCGGCTTTTGCTTTGAGATGAGGTATGCACTCTAGAATGTTGACCCAATTACTAAACGCATCCAGCACTGCAACATGATCACTTAGATACAGCAAACCTCTGAATCTGGCATTTTTAAAACCGCATCCTCATCAGCTTCTAGCATCCTAATCAAGGATTATTTGCTCACTGCTATTAAAATCTGTGTTAAGAGACTGCCTAGGTCTATATTTCTCTTCCTAAACAATACCACACTCCAATAAGGAAAGCTAGGAGCCACTACAGCGTCACACATGCAGCTGGATCGCAATATACACACGGTCCAGCAATATGTTAGAGTGGATAAGTCTTAAGCCACACGCCTATTCAAACAAAACTCATGTTCTAAAAGCAGCCATGCAATACACTGCTTACGGCGCTGAATTAAATGTCAGCTATGTTGTTGAGCTGAAGAAGAAGAAAAAAAAAAAAAGAACGTGTCTCAGAATATTCCTCAACCGGGCCTATCTTAGAGTTGCAGGTTGAGAAATAACTGCTATCTCAGGAAGCTATTTGCAGCTCATCCAACTTGGCCGGCTCAACATAGAAAGCAGTGTGTGAACTTGACAGGTCAGTGATAGTCCATTAGACCTGTATTACACTCAAGGCACTCAAGGTCACCCAACGACCAGTTTGGGGCAAAATAGAATAGTGGAATAGTAGTTGAATACATTTGAATACTACGCTCAAACACACACACACAGAAAATGTAACGTTAAATGTTAAAGGGAAAATCCACCTTATAACATTTTATAACAATGCTAAAAACAACTATTTCTGGGTCTATTTTGTTGTTTGGTGGGGTGTTTTTCTTACGTGCATAACTGGCCAAACAGACGACGTGAAGTCCAGATATTTCTATCAGCTATAATAGAATTTTTTTAGCTATCTAAAACATCAACAGTAATTGTCAGGTTTTGGTGTCAGTCCCTCAGAATCAAAGAGCATAGGCTTCTTTCCAGACTCACTGTTTTGCACCGACGTTCCACAATCATACAGGGAGCACTCCATCGTAGAAGAGGCAGAGAGACCAATTTGTCTGTGTTTTGAGTAAGGGGCGTGAGTCTGGCTTTTTCTCGACTGGAAAAACTGGAAAAATCGTCATTGCTGCTCACCGCCTGCACATAAAACCCACAGCTGACTGCAACAAGTTCACGCCCCTTCTCTGGGGGTTGTTAAAAGGCATTCTGGGAAACGTAAGAAATCACTAAGTGAAGCAGAAGTAGACGAGGCAGGTTGAGGGAAAGTGGGTACAGCAAAACAGTAAATTACAACACTTCATCACAAAAGTGCAAGAGGTTTCCGAGGGTGGAACTTTTCCTTTAAGAGATGCATGGGCTGCGTAGCACCAATCAAGTGGATCTAAAGAGTTCAAATATGTATTTTTCACAGGTCTAATGAGGACAAGGAGCACAGAAAATGCACATGCACACACTCGCATACCAAAAACCCACCTGCACCCACGTGCACAAACATAGATTAGTGTATGCAAACCCTCTCAGAGTATCAGAGCAGACTTGGCTTCCTGGCCAGCTGCAGGTCATATGCATTATGGATGAGTAATGGGCTGTGGGCCAAACTAAGCAGGTTATTAAGTATAACCACAGTATAATGCGCTCTCTCCCTTAATCTTCATATCTTCAATCTGCCAAAAGTTGCAATGCAGTGTGACGCATCTCAATGATGCCTCACACCTTTATAATGAATCTTTATTACAAGCGTATCTCTAGAAGTGACATACGCCATGTGGTATTTAGACTTAAATGCCATCCACGTCAAGTCTGATCAGAATATGAAGACTGGAGAGAGTACCATGACTCTGCTCGCGCTGATGAACGATTTCAGAATGTCACGCCGCTTCTGGACGCGTGCCCACATTTGCACAAATCTGGGAGCGTCAGTTTTGCAGCAAGCCCACGTCCCTCTCTGCTGGATCCTTGAAAGATTAAAAAAAAAAAAAAAGAAGAATTCTTAGAGATCACTAAGCCAACCCGAGTTAGCGAATGAAAGGGGGAGAGAGAAAATAACGATGCACTAAGAGAGGAAAAAGTAATTGTGTTTACAGATTCTGGCGTGCAACTGGCTCCGGGAAACGCCGGCTCGTACCCGGGGCCTTTCCCCATGGCAACGCTGAGCAACTCTGCATTCTAGCCATGAAATGGGTAAGAAATCAATGCGGCAGGACTATGGGGCCTTCATTAGACACTGCCTGACCTTCACCACAGAGCGAGGTCACTTTTATTTTCTCAACAACAGCAGGGGCATGTCAACAAATTATTAAAAGGGAGCACCATAAGAAAAGTTTCAGAAGACAATGCTGGAATGGCCTCCTGCTCCTTGGCATAAATCCCCGAACCAGTAAACAATGAATGATTCATAAGACTGATCGCTGTGTGGTGTTTGCTGCCCTTTTACTCCACATGCAAGGGAAGGCTTTACAGTACAATGCATTCACAGAGAAAGCACTATATCCCAAGGGTTACTGAATCATCGCAGTAGTAATTGTTGTATTTGCCACGGCGGTGCTCTTCTTTGTATTCTCTGAGAATCATCTAAAGGTTGGTTTCAAAATGTTTTGTCTCAACAGCCACTCAACTTTTGCGAGATGATTTCTCAGAAGTGAAATTCTTACTTTGTTGCAGTTGTTCATCGATTTGGTTATTTTTCCCATGGCCGACTAACACAAGAAGCTTGCTTTGTGAACAAAATCGTGCTTGTGCAAGTCAAATTAGACACATATTTTAATCCTAAGAAGCAGCAATAATGTTACCACTGTTTATATTGTCCAGTTTAGTTGAGGCATGGAAGACTCCCCAATTTCCCCACGGGGATCATTAGAGTTTCGCCTGATTTAATCTAAGTTTGTTGACAAAAATCAGCCGATCAGCCTCATTAAATACCCTGGCTGTTTTCCTATCTTCACTTCGATTGCATTCCAACTTCGAATGAACCACTGAGAGAGGCTCTCTCAGAGAGACCAGAGGCTGTTTTTTGGTGTACTTATCTCCCCAGCTGAACCAAACTAAGGAGGAAAAACACTCCAGGGTTCAATTCAACCAAACAAGGTAGGTGTGAAAGTCATTACAGAATACAACTGTAATTAAAAGCAATATCTGCTGTTCAGCATGTGTTGGAAAGGTTTCCTTAATGGGGAATTTCAACCTAAACACAGTTCAGCAATAATCGATGAACAGCACCACCATCCGTACAGAGCAGTGTTTCTCAATCCTGGCCCTGTTGCTTCTCCATCCTGCCAGGTAGTTAATTGCACTTAATTGCAACCCAGATGTATAGAGCTTTCTCTTGCCTGAGAGATCACTCACTGCTGTTTAGGAGACAGTTTATATTCGCTCTTAAGTTTTGATGTGTCACTTTCTATGGGAAAAGTATCCATACGCAACACCAGAATTTCACTTGGCTGAATCTATAGTGTTTCAATTAGGGGAGATGGGACTATTGCAGCCCCACTTTGTGATTCAGGCTGATAAAATGGGTGGATTTTTACATAAAAATCTTGCCTAGTGCAGCTTAAGCAGGCCTATGCCAACTAGACGATGCCAAAAAAAAAAAAAGAAGAAAAAGACTTGTCAAAGGGGCAACCTAGAGTTCCAGAGTTCCTGTGCGAATTGGTTATTGACTGATGGGATGGGGATGGGACGCTCCTCTCTGCAGTCCCACTTTATGATTTAGACTGATGAGACGGCTGGATTTTTTACATCAAAATCTCGCCTAGCGCAGCTTTCAATAAAAGTATATTAACACTATAAGAACACGTTCCATTTTTTTTTTTTTTGAGGCCTCTGAACTATTCACTCCGTTGAGCCTCGCCTATGTGAATTTCATTTGCATGAGAGTGTGTCATTATACCGCCAATAATCGAAAAGACTCATCCCCCCCTCCGCCCCCCTCTCCGCTGCCCCATTTCCATGCCCCATCCAAGGTCACCTAATCACCGTGTTCCTTCAAAGACCTCCATCTTAACCAGGAGCAGTCAGAGGGATTTATGCCCCGGCCCACGTCATGATTACCAATCAGGTGGAGTAATACCTGCTTAAGCAGACAGGGTTTTTGTCATCATTGAGGGGTGAAGTGCCAGTCAAGGTTTCCACTGGGCGCGTCCAGTGCGGGCTGATACTCTGCAGGGGGGGCGTCAGTGCCTTGGGTGTAGCCTCCAGATTAAACTGCATTATGGGAGTGGAGTGAGAGCTGTTACGGTGAGGGATCACATCCTCCACGGCCCCACTGTACCGCCGCAGACGCTGAATGAGCCATTCGTTACTTATCAACAACATATCCACCTTGGCAAGTGACATATTACCTGGCAAACAGTACAAGAAGGTCCCTTTGACAAAGAGGCGCTACAGTACTAACTATACCGTACCTCGCCAATATAGCACTACCTTTTCAATGATAAAAATGCGAAGATGTATTTCTGCTCTGTAAATCAAATCGCAGCACCTGGATAAAGATAATCTAAATTTGAAATTGAAAAAGAACACGCTGAAAAGATTAAAAAATGATGTTTAGTAAGTCGGAGGGATGTCTTCTAAATCCTCAAAACAAATACACTTTCCCTACAGACAACTGGGTAAAAAACACAAAATGCATACAACAAAGCATAGAACAAATTCAAGATTTTGCTACTGTAAATCGTCAAGTGGAAATTGATTTTAATCAAGTAGATAAATGCTGAATTTCATCATGCTGCATGTCTACTCTTGCATCTTCATAAATATCCAAGCCTTTGGTGCATGAAGCTCTTCATACCAAAAGCAGCAATGGAGGAGCTAAAACATTACAGATCTATGGCTGAATGATTCACTCTTTAGAGGCTGTCAGAAGACAAATGTTTAACACATTAGGCTGGTTTCACACACAAGTTGATTGAGCTCTCTAGAATTTCTATTGGAGCTCATGAACATCTGTTCTGATCGTGATGAGTTATCTATCTGTTAATTGAATGGCCACAGAAAACGACAGGTAGCGGCTGTAATAACTGAGAAAGTCTGATTGTCAACAGACATCAAGTTATTACAGACCAGAGAACAGTGGTCTGAGGGATTTTATTTTGAAACCGCGCCGGAAGTAGTTTGTCGTTATCATTGTCACTACCTTTACATTAACTAGCTAGCTCGTTAGCAAGCAAACAAACAATGTTTTATATAATACAGAACGGATAACTGATACTTCATGCTGTATTACCACATACTGAACCTACCATCATAATTACGCATTAGTACAGAACACTCCAACTCAAACGTTGGTTGTTGCTAGCCAACGTTTGCGGCGTGGTTAACGTTAGCTGCTAAGATGATTCTCACATCTTAATATAGAACCTCCTTTGTCTAAAGAGGCAGATAGTTTGGGAATGCTCTGATAAAGTTGATTCATTTGTTTGCTTTAGTACTTACGGCAGTTTTCTCTAGGTGTTGGAAAAGGAAAAGGAGTGATGGTTGACACCACATGAGTTGGTGCCTCCTGTAGGTCTGGTGCCCAGGGGAGTTGTAGGTTCTGTAGTCTCTCTGGTCTGTAATAACTTTATACTGATGTCTGTTGACAATCAGACTTTCTCAGTTATTACTGCTGTTACCTGTCGTTTTCTATGGCCACTCAATTAACAGTCTGTATCTTTGATGAGCTCCAATAGAATTTCTATTGATTGATAAAGACTGTATGACTGCATTGAAAAAATTTTCTAGGTTAATAATCTATATTCTAAAGCAAACTAGCTCTAAGGTTGATAATGCCATTGTCTGTTATAATTAAAATTTAACAAATGGCATCAATAAGCATTGTGAAAAATATTTTTCTAAATGCTACAGCGTATTACTGATGTTTATAAGACATTCTTCCATTTCAGAGACTTAGAATTTATCATCTGTTATGATAGGCTACATTAAAGCAGTTCTCTATGTGTTTTAATAACTGGCTATGGTTTGGTAGTTATAATGTGCTGTGTAACCCAGGACTCACATTCTTCTTTCAAACACTGTTGTCACTTTGGCATTGGGGTTATAAAATGCCCACAACTTATAATACTTTATATGGTGTCATTCATGATTATAAACATTTATAACGTGTTTTATAATGCCTTTTAAATGTATTATATAACGTGTTATGAATGTGCTTATAATGTATCATAGACATGGCCTTCATAGAAAGTGTTACTTAAAATGAAGATTTTTCAGGGAGGAACCTCCATCATATCAGCAGGGGGCGGCATGACTGGTTAATATACAATATTTCATAAAAAGCTAATATCATCCCAATATATTGGCAAACCTGTATATCAGTCTAACCCTAGTAGAAACTGACTTTCTACATGGTGTAATAAACCAGTACGCATTGCTAATGTGACATTTGTGTCTCATTGCGCGCCACAGGGCCACAGAAGCATGTGATTAGAATGGACTTGCTCTTTATTTAAGTTTTTCCACTTTACTGTCAGTGAACTCTGCGAAGTCGCACAGCTGGGAGTCGGCGTACGCAGATCTGATTAGCTTTGTTCCATTAGAAATGGGGAGCGCGTGTCTCTTCCAATGTGCCTCGCAACACAAGCCAGCCTTATTAGGCAGCGGTGGCAGCAACTGTGTTAAACTTTAATGTGAGCCAGGAACTGACGAAACCGCGGGTCAGATGCCACCGCTTTGTTATTTTGTTGTGTGATCAGAAAATGGGCAAAAATGCATCTAAATATATCTCGCGACAAATTCTCACCCTCCCGTACGTCTTTCTGTGACTTCTCTAAATTCACGAAGAAACAAAATCCTCCCCATGGTCTTCTGCCAAGTTAGAATCTTTATTGGAATACAAGAAAACAAGACTACAGAGTGTAAACTATGCAGTGGCTTTTGCCCAATTCTGTTTCTCTTGCATGGGAAGATATACTGTTTTACCTACTTTCAATTCCATTTCGTTATTAATGGTTGCAGACCATAACACCCCGATCTGATTAGTGCAGAACTACACATATACCGCTGGTCTGATCAGAGGCCTTATAATGCTGTCCTCCCAGTGTGATCAAGTAGCTCTACAGGGGCAAAGACACACGTAACCTTTGTAAAGTCCCACTTTTTACTGCATGCTGGCAGAGCCGCTGCTGCGCTTTTGCTCCGTTCCCACAACAAATGCTTTTGAGAAATGGAGTTTTGCTCTCTTTTCAGTGGTTTCCATATATACTCATTTAGTTCTAACATTGTGTAATATTAATGAAATGCTCTGCAATACTGCAATACAATCATTAAGAAATGGCCAGTGCTGTATGTTTTCTAAATGCTAGGAATGTTTATCTTTGAGATGAAATACTGTGTCTTGGTACAACTTGCATGATGGTTTTTGACACAATACAAATTCCAAAATAGATTAAATTAATCCCTATGTGCATGTGACAGTGATCATGGAGGAATCAAAAGGATGAGCAAAGGTCATTAATAACAGCTAAGTTTTTGCACGTTAAATGATTGTGATTTAATAATGCAAGTTTACCGCTGTGACTTTCTCAGTATTGTACGAGTTTGAAGATTCACACCGCCAAACCGACGCTTCCACAGAAATAGTACAGCACATTATCTCTTAGAAACTTGCAAATTGGTTGATTCAAAATGATGGCCTGTCTTTTTCCTACTTGTTATGGAACTGCTGCATGTTTTCCAGGAGGATGCGGGCTCAATTAGAGACATTTCAACTTCTAAGGAGAGGGATGGTGAAGCAGCGATGTGTTTGCTTGTGTTGCTATAGGTTTATTATAGTCGGCTGTTGCATGGTAATTGCTGATGATCATATGTCCACTGTGAATCAACAGATCCTCTGGACAGCATAAACTGCAACGGCGGTGCTGCTTAGGCCATTTTAACGGACCAATGCCTATCAATTATGTAATAACCTACATGTGTGTATGTGTGTGTGCACGTGTGTGTGCGTGCATGCGTGTGCGTTCATTCCCCGCCCCAGGTCCCACAGCTAATGAAAGTAAGGAAATGATAAGCAACACATATTACTTGTTAAACAAAGCTGAGGATCGAGTGCTTTTCACAGCGGAGCCTGAAGCAAAACTAATCTGGCTCCATTAACGCTTCCTGAAACAGAGAATCTGAATTTCTCTCCAAAGCGGTGGAACAGGGAGAATATCCATTTTTGCCCCGCAGACACTTGATGTGATTTGGGTTGCAGGCCTACAGCCATGGTAGTTGTGGAATCCTGAATTCACCAACAAGTGGTGCTGGATTCAGCCATGTAGTCCTAAAACCACTGGTCAGTTATTTTCAAAGACTTGTTACTCATCTGCATTGGCTATTCCCAACACACAGATCTCTTTTGTATCTAAATTACTGTTGCACATTTGCATTGCCACTGCAGCAGTTTCATCCCCACTGTCCCTTTTTTTCCCTATGATGCTGAAGTTAGGTTGAGAAGACATTTCCGAAGGGACGTCAAATCTTAATTGTAATCTGAAGCAAAACCGAAAACGGACAAGGGGCAATCAAATGATGGACCTGAAGGACACATATACTATATATACGCTTTGATTTTGTCTAAAGGTTATACTTGAGCGAGACGATTATTTTCCAGTATAAGGGACCCTAAATGTCACCCGCTGTGGGTTTTTGTATGTAGGAGGGAGCCTTTAATTTGGCGATTTGGTGCTCTTTTAAAGACAGAATGTTAGTAGCGACTGGCCGAGCCGTTCTCCGAGTTCATTTCATTGTTCGCTCAAAAAACCACAAGGCTCTCCTCCTCGGGGTTCGGTATTCACTCTGCGTTAATAAATACAGATCTGTTTTCCTCCAATGAATTCATTTGAATGAAACTCGATTCGCTAGAAAATGAATGCGCTTCCCTGGAGCCAGTTGTTTTACAAGCAAGGAAAAAGGCAAAAACATTTCGCAGCTCGGAAACACGTTTAAAACTTCTAATAATTAGCTGTCACAGTCAGTCCTTATAGGGGCAAGCTCTGTCAGCTTGAGGATGAAAAAAAAGAAGTTTCCATTTCTATGTTTTGGTTTTCTGTGGCAGGACTGGACCTAATGGTTGAATATGATACTCCTTCTCCCAGAATTTACTAGAAATTTACTTTATAAAATCAGTTTTTCCTCCCAGGTGAAGAATACCGCAGTCCCTCTAGGCATCCACGAGTAAGTGGCCCTTTTAAAAACTTTTGAAACAGTCCTTCAAAGTGTCTGTGAGCACCAATGCTAACAGTATTTCTTTCTTTTTTTCTCGAATATTTAGACTCAGTGAGCAGCCAACATTTCACACATTCCTAACAGCAAACAGTGAATAAACAATATCTGGCACGGCAGGCAGACGCTTTCCAAAACAGTCGCTGATTATTTCCGTGTCACTGTGGTTGCGACGTGACTTTTCCGCGCTCCTCCCAGATGAATGAACCCTATTCTAGCGCGGCCATTAGGAGCAGCTTACTCTTGCATTCTCAGACCCTGCAAACGCTTTGCTCTTCGGGAAAAGAGAAGTCACGGGATCGAGGTATTTCGTAAAAATAAACAGTTCAAAACCTCGCGGCGTGTGCCAAATGCGGCATCAGTCATTCCTGGACGCGGGGAGAGATGAAAGAGATTGCGTGCATCGAACAGCGCTGTGAGCGTTTATGAGTCGGATCCATCGGGGGAAAGTCAATCGGATCGGCCTCTTTAGGGCATGAAAGTGAGTCAACACAGGGAGGAACCGTTTCTAATTTATCACATGATTTGGTATATCTGATGCTGACGGTGGGATGAGATGAGGAACGGAAGGCTGTTAAGCATCTCCTCCTCACCGCTAAATGAGGAACAGCGTAAGAGCAAGAGCTGGCGATGACAGCTCCGGCATGATTCACAACGTAGCACTGGGAAAACTAGAGAGGTCATCAGATGTGCCATGTCATGCACAACAGTGAGATATGACTGAAACATTACGGGAGTACTATTTTAACATGGTATGGTAATGATTATTCCTCTATGAAAACCAATATCCCTATATACGTTACGTGCCAGATCAAATCCACTTAATCCAATTTCATGTCCTTACTCATTTCCAATAGGATTGTGATACTGTAATATGCAAAGAGCTTCCCAGGCTTGCTCAGTTCTTTATGAAATTAATAGTTTAAGATGGGAAACAATATGTGATCAATTTGATTTGGCTGTATCTAGCAGACGCAGAGGAATAGCACCGAGGACCCTTTGCTAAATCATTTCCAAGTTATAATTTTTCATACACCCTTCTCCAATGCAATTAAGTGTGAAAATAACAGTCCGGCGTTACTGCTCCAAATTAGCATGTCTGATTGTAGCGCCATTCTGTAACTCGCGTCATTACTTGGTATATGACCTTTATACAGCTAATTAACATGGTTGTCAGCAACTTCTGGACTTTGTTAAGATGCATAGCGCCATAGATGCTCACTGGCTATTAATTCCAATAAAGCACAGGGAAATCGGGTAAACAGGAAAAAAGCCAGGAAAACAACTTACAGATCCATGTGACCTTTCAGCAGCCCTAACACCCTCAACACAAACACAGGAAGTCTTAATGACCTATGTAGGCAGTGCGGAAGCCGAATCAGATTGTATTTGCCTTGTAAAAGCAAATAACTAATAGCGCTCACACTCGCGTCAGTGTAAATTCAGAGTGAACTAACTATAGTCTGCTGTGCTTTAATCAGAGCTGTGCCATATGGAGACTTGAGGTCCTTGTTAGCAGTTAACATACAGTGAGAAAACATGTATCTGTGTGCATGTCACACTGAGCAACAAGGCTCCAATGTCATCTGTGGTATTTATATGTATCGATATCTGAGGCCAAATAGAGCGGAATATAATACATACAAACACCTCAACACAGTTGTGGCGATTAATCATCGCTCTATCTTTAGAATAGAAATCAAACTGAAAATATTACTGCATCAGGCCATGTATGTCCAAGCAATTAAAAAAAACGCATTCTGCCAATTTGACATTCATCATACTACCTTCTGAAAATGCTTGGGGAAGAAGCAGGAAGGGGGGGGGGGTTTACACAGCAGAAATAAAAGAAGTCGTCATGGCAACATAGAGCAAATATTTGTGGGAGCAGCAGCCTGTTAAAGCTGCCATGCTATGACCAAAGCAGAGAAATAATCCATCAATTCCCGATCCAACATTGCCTCGCTCGACACTGTATGAAAATACATACAAGATGATGCATTTTGTTGCACATTTCAATTTATGTCTTACAGTTTAAATTTCGATGTACTGTTTTACCATTTACCAATTCTTTTTACCCACTTAAACCTATTCAGGGTCACGGGGGAGTGGAGCCTATCCCAGCATGCATTAGGAAACATGTGGCCAGTCCATCACAGGGCGAACACAGATAGATTCACATTCACATTCACACCTATGGGCAATTTAGAGTCCGGTCTTTGGACTGGAAACCCACACAAACACAGGGAGAACATGCAAACTCCACACAGAAAGAACTGGGAATCGAGTGACGACTGAGCCGACCGTAACACCCCGAAAACATTGAAATCATCAGGAAAACATCCCATAAAAGTCAAACCGGTCAGACGGTTTAGACAGTCAAAATGCTTGGCGTGCGGCTGAGTGTTCCCGCAAATGATTATGATGACTTGTTTGCTTTCTGCATTAGATTTCTCTGGGCCGATATGTTTTCGCTGTCACTTTCTAAAACGTCCGCCTGCTCGCGTCCATCCGCTACAGAGAAGGCCTACATGCTCCCCGTACTGTAAATGTTGACTTTATCGCTGTTCTGTCAAAGGCTTTACAGCTCGGTCTTGCTTTCTCTTAGACAAATTATAGTAATTCCCACTCGCTAAAAGGAGCTGAAGGCTTTCAAGCTTTCAAAACCTGACAGGTAAAAAAGAGGGTATTGTATTGTAGGGTATTCTACGTATTCATGTGAATGGCAGCCAGAAAAAGACAATAATGGCACTTTGATGCAAAGGTTTGAGGAGGCTGCTGTTTTTTAAAGGCTCCCTAATCACCAATTTCTGGCGATGTCAGAGAAGGCCAGAACAACAAAACTAAAAGGGCTGAAAGAGCTTTGCCTGAATGTGGAAATGTAACACTAGTAATGATGCTTTTTGGCTTCGTATTGGGCATCCGTTTTCAGTTCCGTGGCCTTAGTCAAACACTGTAAAATCATCCTAATGAGTTTAATATCTCGTTTCCAGACACACACGGAATAATGCAACAACTTAGTCTTACAATAACCTTGAATGACATTAACGGTTTCATAAAATATGAATTTATATGTAGCGCGCATGCCGCTGCGCGCTCGTCTCCCATCAGGCTTAGTCAACAATGTGAACATTCTCGCTCGTCTCGGATCGTTTAAAGCTCGGCTGTCAGCAATGTCAAATGTAAGCTAAGGGTTGCTTCACAGCTGCTTTTCAGAAGTACAAGATAGCTAGTAGCTATTGTATGAGGCTGGAATAAGGGCTGGCATTTTGCTATTCCTCCCAGACACAGTTGCGACGCCAACGCAGAGCAAGCACAGTGGGGTGTTAGAAGAAGACATGAAACGATCATTCAAAATTGAAGTTGTTCAAAGTGAGTCGATATAAAAAAAAGGAGTGGAGTGCTACTGTGACTAGGGATGCATCCTCCTTGTGGGCGAAATAAACAAGAAAGTAATGATGTAAGATCAGGAGATTCAAAGAAACATCGCTCAATATTGAACGGTTCAAACACATAACAAATTATTCACTGAACTCCCAAGGCAAATTTATGTCAACACCTGAATTTTACCTTATACATATTTAATAAAGGGCTGGGGGAGCGCTGCTTTGATAAAGACCTGATTAGGTACGAGATGTAAAAACCATGTAACGCCTCATGCGCTGACAGCCTAAATGATTTTTGCACTCGCAGAAATCTGTCTCACTTAAAAACCTGTAGAAAAGCCCTACAGATAATATCTACTCGCATCCACTCTGCAGTGCAAATATGAAAATACTAAAAAATAATAAAAACTTTTGCCTGACTCATTTTCACCAAATGTCTGCTTTCTAGTCTGCACAGGAAACAGGTGTGGTGCCACGAGACTCAACATATGACCTCATATATTAGGCTACCTTATGAATACTTTGGTTTCTACCAGCCTTCCACCTACTGGAACATTAAACTTTCCAATCTGTAAGCCAACACAGCTGTGAAATGACTATTTTTGCAGCACACATTGTCCGTGTCCTGCAGAAACCTTCCCTCCAATTTTGTCATATCTCCCACTTGTAGGAAATGTGAAAACTAGAAAATTAGAAATGTTTTGTGACCGTGGGACCTGGAGAATTTCCTGAGGGTTTGAGAGTGGATTTAAGAGTGCGGTAGCCTACAGGGCTTCAGGAGGGCACTGATGGTTTGTATCTGTATAACTTTTATATTCAATTAAAAGGGAATACTACTCAATTTAAGAATACTACTCAGATATATTATCCCTAACTAAAAATCACTATAATATCGCTTTAGAGACTTATAATCTGTCTGTCTGGGCACGTTCATATTAAGCATGTTTGGAGCAGTTTATTTGAGCTCTGGAGCATTTACCCCTTTAGTTTGATTTGTTGGCCAGCTGAGAACTCAGGGTGGCACCAAATAAACACACCAAGACTCCTGAAAATGTGGGTCCCAGTCCTCTTCCAAGAGAACTGTGGTGCGATTCATTAGGAGAAAGAACGTGGACAGGACTACAGGAATTGACCCCAAAGCGCAAGGATTTATGGGTATAAGGTACGGTGACCAGAGGTCCCGGTTTGTCCGGGATTGTCCCGGTTTCAAGATGGGTGTCCCGAGTCCCGACAAATATCTGTAAAACACTAAAATGTCCCGGTTTTCAACATTCACTACCAAATTGTCCCGGTTTTCACCACAATTAAAATAATAATAATAGTATTATACTTGTTTTCATCATGTTCTGTCGCGCTCATTATTACCTAACCCAATCAAAAAACATAAACAATGCAGCACGCGTCTGAATTCAACACTGATTTGTCTGTATGTGTCAATCAATCAATGTGTCGTTGTCAAGGCTGTTGCTAGCCTATGATGCTTGTGGCTCTGTCTGACAGAATCTGTCAGTACGCTAACGGTTAGCTGTCATGCCGAAGAGAAAGTCGCTCTTTTCTAAAGACCTCCAGAAGGCCGGCAACGAAAATGCTGCGTTCTGCACACACTGCAAGAGTACATTTTCGGTCACGCACGGTGGAAATGCCGACATAAAAGATCATATTAAGACGGCCAAACATAAGCGGTGGCTACAAGCTAGTAGTAGCACCGTTGCGACCTACTTCAGCGGGGCAAACGCCAGTGACAGTGATCTGAAACTGGCAGCTCAGGAGGGGACCTTTGCAACCATCTGGTGAAACACAACCAGAGCTGAAAGGTATCTGACAATCAAAAAATATGTTATATTACACCAGTGCAATCCTTGTGTTTTGTGTTTAGTAGTGTTATTATACAGTTTTCAAATAAACTATGTTTTGGTGGATTTTTGGAGACAAAACATCATTTTTTGTTTGCTGAGGTGCTGTCCATGGTGTTGAAAGGTGCAGTCACTAGGTGTGCTAAGCGCTGAAATAATTGTCCCCCATCCTGATGAAAACGCCTATGGTGCGTGTATAAGCGCATATATGTGCGCGTGCATGAACGTGCGGTACACTTAAGGGTCCCGGTTTGGGGGTTTGAAAATGTGGTCTCCCTAGTATAAGGAGATGGATATTGCCAACAATTACTGATACTTGGAAAGCCTCGCATAACAAAATTAACTGAGGGAAAACTTGGAGAGTGCAGATAAGTCCGCCATGCTTCGCTAACGTTACAGGGACTAGAATTAGATTTGTTTTGACTGTACTTGGGCAGTGTGAACCGCAATGAGCCAAATACAAAAAAACCAACAAAGTCAACTTTTGCACTAGGATTTGAACCAAAGAAAACAAACTGTAGGTATGATCATAAATTCTTAATCGCCTGGAAAAGTGATGGGGCTGACAAACACTGCTCTGAATTGATTTTAGTCTTATTTTGTATGACTTTCTCTGTTGTGTTAGGCAGCTCCCCTTGTAAAGCTCATCTGATATATGGCGTTCCACAAGGTTCAGTCTAAGGCCCTCCATAATTCTCCATTTAGACACCTACACTTGGGGAGATCATCCACAAACATAATATTAATTTTCACTGTTATGCAGATGACAATCAGACATACAGACCCATAAAACCAGGAGATACCAGCACCCTCAACTGCCTTAAAGATTGCTGCATGTCACAAAAGTCCAAAAATAAGTCGGAGATTGTTCTATTCAGCCCCCAAACTCTATCAGCCACGTTAAAGTCAATATTGGTAACGTAGCCAAGAATTTGGGTGTAGTATTTCATTCAGACCTCTGTCTTAAAAGTCCTATATGGTGTAAAACAGGATTCCTCTTGCCTCATTGATTGTAAAGGAGTTGGATGGTCTATCTAAACATGGTGAAAGTATCAAAACGCACGGTCACCAACTAAATCCACACAATCCATATTAGAAAAGCGAGCCTCTAAACAAGCCGTTTGGACTTCTGTAACTTTGTGGCGTCACAAAGGTTCGCTCATTATCATTTCTGTAAGAAATAATAGACTAACAAAGTGTTTTTTTCAAAGCGGTTGAGCGGTTGTCATTGTTTATTACCGGAGAGTTTTCCCTACCTGTAGCTGCCGGGCTGCGGTGTCTCACGTTTCACTCTTGAAACGGTTAGCCAATCGGAACAGAGGGGTCGTTAATATTAATGAGCCTTAAAGACACAGCGACAGAAACAACCTGTTCTTGGTAAGGCTCAGAGAGATGCTGGAAAATGAACGTGTAAAAAGTGTTGAAGTGTTTTTGGTACATGACACCACACACACAGCTTTGAATGGACCTCAAGACATAAAATAAAACACTGGAAAGTGGAGAATATGGGACCTTTAATGATCAGGTTAAGATCAGGGTTGTTCAGGCTTGCTTCTTTCAGATAAAAAATATGTCCAAGATAAGGTCTTTATTCTCTAGTGACCTCAAAAAAATTATCCATGCCTTTATCTCTTCATGTTTTGACAACTGTAACTCCCTCTACAGCAGAAAGCCTCTTAACCAGATCAAGAAGATGGGATCATGTCATTCCCATTTTAGCAGCTCTAAACTGGTTGATTGTCAGTTTTAGAACTGATTTTAAGATTTTACTGATAACTTGCAATGCACAGCGGGGTCCGGCCCCCAGCTAAGTATTGTTCCTAGGACTCAGCTGGTCACTGTATAGGTTTATTTATCCTGTTTTGTAAAGCACTTTGTAATGGTTGTTTGGAAAAAGTGCTATATTAGTATAAAGTTTATTATGATTATGTTTATTATGCTGTGAACATCCCCTTCCACCTCATTCCAAAGGTCTGTGTTGGATTGAGATCTGGGGACTGTGCAGGATATTGGAGTAAACTGAAGTCACTGTCATGTTCCTGGAACCATCTTGAGACAATGGTGCACTATTATAGTGGAAGTATCCATTTGAAAAAGACTGTGGCCATAAAGCGATGGAGGGATGGATGGATGAAGTATGCTGTGGCATTCAAATGATACTCCAGTGGTACTAAGGGGCCTAATGTGCGCCAGGAAAACATTCCCCACACCATTACACCACCACCACCAGTCTGAATTGTTGACACCAGGCAGGATGGATCCTATCTGCATGCTTTATTTATGTGACTCACAGACAGGAGGAGCGAACTGTTTGCACAAATGGGATGTTGTACTTAAGAAAGTGGATAGTGAGTGTACACGTATATTATAATTTTGCTGTGATATGTTATATAGTATCCTCGTAAAACATATTATAGTATCACTATAGCTCTTTTCAATAAGGGATTTCAACTCAACAAAATGGACTGGGAGAATACTTGGTTCAGACTGGTTGGAGGGTGTAGCCTACATTAAATTAAATGTACAAAATGACCAGAGAAAACATTTTGATTGTTTTCCTACATTAATGCGTTCAATGCAATGTTTAGACATTGAGTAAATGATAGACATGCCTCTTTGCTTGCTCTGTTGTCTTTGGGACTACACAGGGTGGCACCATGCAGCACCCAGGCAGCACAACAACAATGTTAATGTATCAAACTAGCACATGCTACCACAGCTACTACACCATGAACTGTACTAAAAAATGGTGGGACAATCTGAAGCAGATCAACCAACTGAATGAACGAGCGTAATCAACCTGCACAAAAGAGGAAACAGAGATGAATCAGAGATAATACTGTCAAAGTAGCTACAAAGTAATTTCAACAGCTACATGGTCACACATTCAAGCATCTTCCTTGTTCAACTCGCAATAATGCCACTCATGAATAATGTTATGCCTGGCAATAGATGTAGCCGTTTGAGAAAATAATGTTGATGTTAGCTAGCTAGCTGCTTGACCAGTGTCAAGTCAGGTAAAGGGCTTCTCATAGACAACCAGTGTACTATTGATCAATTCTACAGTAAATATGTATCAAACAAACTGCTTCATATCCATCATATCAGAGGTGGATGACAATTACTGGTTGATATCTGATTTTTAATAAGCAGGTCATTATAAGGTCCTATTTGTCTGAATAGTGATTTAATGTTTCCATTACATAGGACCTTGATGTAAATTATGGGATGGGAGTGAGCTTGGGTGATGGGAGGAGTGGGTTTCAGTTATTGGTAAGATGCTCAGCTGTGACAAGGGAGCTGAGTTATTGCTATAATAATAAGTTTGGACAAAACAATAAACAAACAGCCTTTATTTTTAAAGGTGTTGGTCAGTTTCCAATACCCTTTGATTTGAATAGATTTATTATCTATGGAACATCTCCAAGCTTATCATGTTAATCAGGTTAAAGTCTGGCTTTGAGAGAGAGAGAGTTGTTCCTGTTCACAAATATTGATTTGACTGTCCTTGACGTAAGAGGCATTAATTTTTCAGACTCAAGGATATGCAACAACATTCCTAAACCTGCAGTACAGGTTGTCTTCCAGGCCCTGCATGTTCTACTTCTGTTTGCAATTCTTACCACCAATGTGCAACAATAAAAAGGGGGGGGGGAATCATGTCTGATACCTGATTGGATTTGTCACCCGTACACATGACCACAGGCAGAAACATGTTGTAGTAATTTCACACTAACACGTGGCTAATGTTATGGCACTTTGTCAGTTTGGTGCGGGTAGGGGAGATTTGCAGTGCAGCACGGCCCTGCTCTCTATGGCCAAATCTGTCCTATTTTCTCTTGCCTGGTTGCACTGACCTCACATGATGAATGCTCTCCTCAAGAGAGAGAAACAGGGCTTGTTGTTATTGATGTTCTCAATTAATATCCCCACACACCACCGCAGGATTCATACCTGCACCATCCAGTGCGCCGCAGTATCCCAGCAAACTGCTCCGGCTATCGGGAAGAACATTGTGTGGGATCTCCCTCAAACCTTTGTTTCCAACATTGATTTGAAACAGGAAGAAAAGGATTTTTTTTTTTCCACCAAAAATGCTCAGTAAAGGCTCAAACAATAAAACAGCGTGCGATAATGGGCCAACAGCGCCATTACTGCACCTTACCGCTGATCCTCTGAACCTTGCTGCTTTGCTTTTGTTCACAGATTACTACACGACTTCTCCAGCTCTTGGCTAGATCACCATCTGTTCATAAGTCAAGAGTTAATGATCAGGGGGAAAATCCATAGATCGCCCCACTCTGCTATGCCGCATGAAATATGTCAAACACCTATCTGTAATTAAAAATCAGTTCAGTGAATGTCCTCCATTCAGACTAGGAATATTCGGATAAGATTTCCATGCTCATTAAAGACCGCAGCCAAAAAAAGACGTCCCTCTTGGCAGCGTGTTCCTGCCACCTGCTCTGTGTACGAGGCTGAGCCTGTGGCCACCGGCAGTCAAAGTGTCTCTCCACCAATGGGCAAATGGCCGTCTGAAGGTGATAGACTCCAGTGGCCATGGGCCAACATGAGTCACTGGCTCCATGTCCTCAGTGCCAATACCGGGTTACTCTCAAAATTGCACGGTTTTGCCCCCCAAGCAAGGTGACTCTAGCTCCCACTATCCCCTCTTGGACATGTTTTCCCACCTGGCATCTCAAAACCGTGTTCTCGTTTCCTCTCCTGTTCTCTCTCTCTCTCCCCCTCTCTCTCTCACTCTCTCTCTCTCCCCTCTCAACCACTCACTCTCACTGAGCAGGGGAGGCCACAGCTTGAAATGCCACTGGTCACAGTTCCTTAGTGACCACAGCTTACCCTCGGCAAACCTGAATAATACCAGTGTTTAAAAATAAATTACACACAGACTCACACACTTTGCAATACCTGCCGCTATCACAAGTCTATTCTATAATCTGTTCACACAGATAAATTGCTAGTTAAATCTGGTAAACACGTACATTTACCAGTTAATGTATGTGGGAAACGCTAGTGTTACCCTGCTGACTGTAACAGATGATTGCGTATTGGGCGCACTGTCCAACACTACAGTTCTGCACCTCAGGGTCTTTGATGAATTTAATGAGATTAGGATATTGACAAAAAATGTTGGAAAAAGTTACAGTAGAATTTGAGAGGCAAAAAAATGAACAGGAATGAGTTGTGTAGGCTAGAGCATCAACTATTGGCCTAAAATACAAAATCAATTACATATCAATCTCTTGGCCAAACTGCATCTATGTTGAATACATCTGTTATCAACACAGCAACGTCTTATCTGTCTACCTAAAGTAAAGAGGCACACACTGCAATGTCCACCAGATTGGCGAAAAATCATTTGGCCTCAGATGCTCTCCATCCTCGCTCCATGCAACAGGGCCTCGCATGAAAATGTACCAAATGCACGGTCTCCCTTTGCCAATTTTCTGATGTTGCAGTGTTACATGAATGAATCTCCCCCATCTCACAGATCTCAGTTTACTACAGAAGTCAATCTGAAGAGGTAAGATGTGAATGTGAATGTGCACATCTATTGGTGAATGTATACATTAACCAGGTATATGTATATGTGGCATATGTATGTTGCAAGCATAACAATATCACAATATAATTGATGCAATTTAGTTAGTGGTAGTATGACAGATAATGGGCACACTGCGACTGAAACGCCATTAACCAATTACCTCTAAATGAATACATAATCCTCCTAATGAGCGAGGAGTGAAAGGTTCCCTTAGTAATTTCTGGATGGATATATTTCTAACAGGAACCTTTGGTGGGAACAGTTGGCTGTAAAATGCCATCTCATGGCAGCACTTAGTCAAACGTATAGATGCAAATCCCCGGGACACAAAATAATACTTTCCTCCTCATAAATATGACAGCATATCCCACTTCCACTCCAAGCAAAGCTCCATTTGGCCTTTCACAGCACATACATCTTGCATACTCCAAATGTGCAGTACGGGCATGGCTAAGATGAAAGCAAAGCCCTCCAGCCTTAACAAGGAAAATGTAGCTTCAAGGGCAAATTGGCTATGAGCATTCTCAGAGGGACGGATGGAAAGGGAATGATAGAGGTCTAGAATTAACGCATTCTGCATGTTTTAGTTAATCTCTAACTGCGCAAGCCCTATGAGAAAACGCAAAGTGCTGCAAAATAAAACGACAATGTGAGGATAATTGTTTTGATGCCCAACAAGGAATTTGTTGGGATGTTTTTCATAGGTTGAAGGCGCTCGCATCTACTGCTAAATGACTCATTTGGACAGTTTTGCGCTGCATGAATGATGGGTTTGGTAAAGCGGGTTTGTCAAATCTGAAGTTGAAATGAAGCGTTGAGAGAAAGCTCACAGCCCATTTCAGCTTGGTAGTCATCCTCGTCCCCTCCGCACAGACTTGATTAATGGTTCTAATCAAGTGATGTCCCTCCACTGCAATGGCCCCACAGAGACCTCACCTAATTACACACTGACAGCAAACAACTCCAAATGGAACATTTATTCACTCAACATTCCTCGCTGGTCTCTCTTGTTTGGTTGACAGCCATAGCAGGAGTTCATGTTACCCACATTTACTAAAACATATTCTAGAAAACTGACTTTTTCGATATTTATTAATGAGTAGAGAGGTTTTCACCTGGGGCAAATGATAAATAGGACTTTCAGAAATGGATGTGAATGAACAATGAAGCTTGTGTATTGGCATGGGATTGGGAAGAAACCACTGTGTGCTTCAATGGCTCAACTCTTTGTCATTTTTCTGAGCATGTAACATGTTTTTCACCTTAGGAACATGTATCACGTTCCATATGACAAACAGGTCCGCCCATCTGCCACAAAACATCTGGAGCATCTGTGGCAGCTTATTCACTGCTACTCCCTGACTTACTTCGGGGCCCTTCACAAACTAATGCTTCGAAAAACTATCCTTTTGTTCCCTCAGAAAACAACTGACCAAAACATCCAAAACAAAGACAGCCGCCATACTGCTCCGTTCAGAATTTGCCGCCCTGGGTTACGTGGGCTGAATCTCTGCAGGTGGAATAGCCTCAAAAGCAGAGAAGGCTCCTTCCCCACTGGTGACACATAGCCTGCCCGTTCCTCTCCACTAGCATTCACCATCTGGTAATGCCGTTCCCATCTGGACCACTGAAACGCCTACTTGGCAAAACTTCTACTGTCCTCTAGTCATTTCACTCACTTCCGATGCGAAGACAAATCCGTTGGCGGCGTTTTATTCTAGGTCATTCATGTAACATTTACCATGAGGAGTGTCATCTGCTTTCATTTTTTTTTTTTACCCTTACACTGCACTTTTCCATCCATTTGAAAGCGACACTAGGCAGCCTCCCATGTTAACAGCTCCAAATGGCAGTGAGATGTAACTGTTTGAAAATTGTGAACTTCAATACCCAGAAATCCAAACAGCATCATCCAAGTGTTCTGAAGCCAAATGACTGCACTGTGGGTCCAAAAGTCCAATATTTACCTCATTATCTCCTAGATTTTCCACACTTGTTCAGCACCGCACCAACTGTCACTACAGTAGCAAGCAGATGCTGCCTTCAAATGCTGTTGGAAATACTGCATTACAGGTAGAGCGTGCTTGAACGACCCAATAAAGTGGCAAATATAAATGGGAAAGTTGACTTTGAGTTTAACTTTTAGGTGCTACGCATTTACAACTTTTTACCAATTACAAAACTGACCCACTGCAAAAATTCTCCTTTTCATTCTGCCGTTGCAGCACAAAGTAACTGTGTACCACTTTGTTTCTAAAATAGTCAACAAAAAAGCTACTTTTGGTTCAGGGTCCATATTGTTATTTCTGACTAAAAAATACTTGAATGCATGAACAGTTGTATTTACGACTGTAAGGGCGAACAGAGGTTTGTGAAGGCGGAAAATCCAGGAGATAATGAGGTGAATATTGGACTTTTGGACCCACAGTGCAATCGTTGGGCTTCAGAACACTTAGATCATGCTGTCTGGAGTCATTTTACGGTCATTTCTTGCCTGTTTTGGAGCTTGGAAATGGTCTCCATTCACTGCAGTTGTTTTGGAGAAGGCTGCTACAGAGTTCCACAAGCAATTCACTGTGTGTTACATTGACATACAAACTTTACCAGCGTTTGTTTCAACTGGCATGAAGGTGAGTAGATAATGATTTTTGGGGTGAACTATTCCTTTAAGCTGATTACTCCCAGTATCGCAGCATTTATTGTGCGTATGTTGGGTGTATGTTATGATATGGAGAATTAGCGAACAAGGTGAAAAAGTTATTTTTCATTTCATTGTGACAAGTTTTGATTCATCACTTGGACGGAGAAGTGTCCATACCCAACACCCAGAAATTCATGTGGGCAACAGGGTGAATCATCCCAATAAAGGGGCATGGGAAGCTCTTATCTATTGCAGCCCCATTTTGTGATTAAGTCTGATAAGACTGGTGTATTTGTGCATAAAAATGTACATAAAAGTCTTGCCTAGCACAGCGTTAAGTGACCCGCCTGATAAAGCACTTCTTGCTGTATCAGAGATGACAGGAAAAGCTACATCCAGTATAATTTTATCCACAAAGATCAATGTAAAGTATCTGGAGTCTAAAGTTTCTTGAACGTGCTCCATAGTGTGATAAAAACAACTTGTCTGTTTGGAAAATCAGCTTAGATAATGAGCGCCGCTACATGTGTCATTTCTCTTGCCACAGACATCACATACTTCAAACTTCAATTATTGTTATCTAGCTAATTGCGACTACTCACTTGTGAGTGATGATTAATGTTTGGACTGCAGTGTTGGACGAAAAACACATTGTTTACTCAGGTAGACCAGCGCCTAATTAGCCACAGACGATTAGTATCACCTGAAGGTCAGTGGAGCTGTAGGAGAACGCTAAAGGAAACATGGGAGTAATGAGATTATCCATCGCAAAACACACTGTTCCTTTTTGAATTCTGCGTACATGGAAAACTGGCTTTTGTGCTTGATTAGATTTATCTTTGATATGTCACGGATCGGCTTAATTATATGGGTTTGCTTTGATATGCGGTGCCTCAGCGCTGTGAGGAATGTGCAATTATTTTCATCCAATATTCCAGGACCCAGTTGCATAATAGAATTCAGCTCTCTGACAGTAATAGGAGGCACTGCTGCTGCTGAGGTGATTGCGCTTTTGTCCCGGCCATCCACAGACACAGGGACGCCCAGCTGCGGCGCGTGACAGCGGCCCACCAAGCCGCCGCAAAGTAAAATGACGTGCCAACACAACCGCCAGTTCCCGACCACGAGATCGACCCGCGAACAGGATAGACCCATCCGATGTGGGCGGAATGCAGGTCAGGTCTCAGTGTGTTAGCTCCACTAGCAGCTCTTCACAACTTCACCCCCTGTAGTGGAGAACTAGACGAGTTATGTTTCCCAGCCCGCTGCTGGACCCCCGCTTCCCGAAAATGATCTTCCTCAGAAATCGAACACACGCTGTTTTCCACACCTTTCATTGCAGCATGGTACTTTTAATGTACACTTTCAAGCTGTTGTAATGTGGCATATGTCTTTAAAAATGCTTTAAAAGCAATAAATGCTCTGATAAAGATCATGAGTTGAGTTATTTTGTTTTGTGCCCGAAAAATATCACCCTAAAGTGGGACGTCCTGGTGGCTCAGTTGGGGCATTCCACCAAGTAAAGGCAAAAAATGACAAATAAAAAAATAAAAAAATGTTTATCAAGAATACATATAAATGCAAAGCACCCTACACACTTCAGCAGTGTTACAGACCAAACACTGAATTTCAGCATCCTGTGTGCCATGCCTCCTAACGGCCACTAGGGGCAGATAGGCTTACTGTGAGTGAGTGAATGAATGAATGAATGAACGAACAAATGATGCTTGTCACTCGTTCACCAACCCAGATCGGACAGAAGCTCCACCTCATCTCTCCTGACTCAACCAATGAGATCTGTCGCAGCAACTCTGACCGTCTCACAACTGGCTTTCATTAGGCCTATAGCATTATAGTGATTATCGATATAAAACGATTGATCAATTTCTTAAAGTGACACGCTGGGAATTCAGCCTATTTCTTATTTCCTAATACAAGAAAAGTGTCATAGAAATGCAGTCATTCATAACAATACATTTTATTTCTTGAATGTCTTTATTGATAGTCATTGTGAATTCACCTCTTGAAATAATATGTCTGTGTGTGTGTGTGTGTGTGTGTGTTGGTGTGTGTGAGAGAGCGAGGGACAGAGAGAAAGATTGTGTATGTGTGTGAGTGAGCTACACTGTTCATTACTTTTTTTACTGGCTGATAAGAAACGTAGTTCATCACACAGCAAAACAATAAACTGCTTAGCTACCTTTCTTCCCTAACCCTTTTGTTTTGGCCATGAAAAATGTAACGTGTCGATGTCAATTGTTCTATTTCTTCCCTTTTTTTTCTCATAAAATCTTCCTCGGTAAGACAAACCCCCATGGAAAAAGCACAAGTCTCATTGGTTGTAAGAGCGGGGACAAGGTGGAGCTTCTGTTCGAGTGAGTTCTGTTCAAGTGAGTTACTTCACTGCTCCATGAGGTGCTTTGCATCTAAAAATAATAAGAATTTATGGAATCAGCCAATAAGCCACACCTCGCACTGCAGGTAAACTTAGCCTCAAAAAGACTCAAAATGGGCTTTCTTTGCTGGGACCAGAGTAATGTGCTTGTAATTTACTTCATGGTAATTGAGCCCTGGGTCTCAGCTGACACATTAGAAATGCTCCCCACGTCAAAAGGCATTTGCACAGCCCAGCGGGTCCAAAGGAATCAGCAGTGCTCCAATCAATCCCTGCCACAGGCTTCTGTGATGGAGATGACAAAAAGAGTTAGTCTCTGATGTTTTGGGCCCAGAAAGTAAACGTCCTATTTGTCAGACACTTTTTGCAGCGTCCCTGTACAGTTCCCTTTGTGTTATTTGAGAAATATCTTCCATACAAAAGAGATGGAACAAACAGTGGATGGCGTACTTAGTAGGCAGCAAATGCAAAGGTTTGCCCTGCAGTATGAATGATGCAACTATCATGAGGAGGGAACAAGGGCAAGAGGGTTAATCCCTTCCCATCTTGCTTAGCGGTTATTTACAAGGCTGCTGGTCCACAATTTTAATGATATAGAGTCAAAATATTGAGAAGAATGGCGACACTTATAGTTCACGATCTCGCCGGCGACGCCATCCCTTCACATCGATACCGCAACGTTGGGGATCAGGTAGTTACGCCTTAATGCCTTTTCTAATGCACAGGCTCGCCGCGGCGGGCTTTTGGCATATGGCGTGAGTGATGTGCCGAGAGGAGGCAGTCATTTAAAAAATATATCTCTCCATTACCGGATTGGATCATTTAGTTTTATTGAAGAGACCCAACGGTTTGCGCTCAAAGTCACATTGTAGCCGGCGCGCGAAAGAAGAATAAAGTTATCACACCTCCGAGCGGCTCTCTACCCCCCCTCCCCCAGGGCGGATCGGAAGTGGAGCGCCGGGGTGTGTGTGTGTGTGTGTGTGTGCCTGGCGGGCGCGGCTGCAGGCTCGCTGGGTCCCGGGGGCTTTGCTTTGGGGTGTAAATGTCTCATCCTCCCCCCCCCCCCCCCCACCCCTCCCTGCGCGTCAGCATTAATCACCGCTCCACATAGACACAAACAAGCACCCGCACGCTCGGCTTCATTACAATCTAGTATTACTTTATCTCCAGCGTCGGTACTGTGCAATCTCCAATGAGAATATTAATCTTTTTCGGAGCTCAAAGCGATGGGAATAAAACCGGACAATTTTTACAGTTAGACCGCAGCAATTGCCCCTGCGCCCGTTTCTCTTATGGATTTTGCAATTAGCATTTCCGTCGTTTGATAAGCTGCACGCCGACCAGACTCCGGATTCACGTAGCCGAGTGCAAAAATATCCGATATCCGCCGTGTGCCCAGTTTCAGTAAGAGGTATGGCATTCATTGCTGTGCTAAAGGGATTTGTAACAACTGGACTCCATCCAATGTTTTTTTTTTAAAATGCCTGCAGCTCCATAACACAAAATTTGGCAGCAGGAAATATCTCACTTATAGCTACAGAGGCTACCTTGACATTTTGCGGAGAGCGATGGACAAACAGCATTATCACCTGATATTACAGCGCGGAGGCAGAGTGGGCCGCTCCGACGCGCAGCATCAAATTGATGTTCCTCCCCAGACGACCTACAACGGAGCAGATGGCATTACAATATGAGGACAGCGCTATTAACAGGACGCCTTCGCCTCTTTCTCTCCGGCGCGTTTGTTCGTTCCGAGTTTGACGGAGGACGCCGCGCGCCCCGTGGACGCGCGCCCAGAATCGTCAGATGGCCTTCCCATCATGCACTGCTTGGGAAACAGAGAGGGGGGAACCTGTGACACCGGCAGGTGGGAAGGCAGCCACAGTGGCACCTTGGCAGCACATCTTTCGCCGTGTCCACCGTTTATGCAGTCGCTGGCGAGGCGGGCAGGCCATGTGTTGGCTTTTAAGAGAGACTCATTAGTACAGTAGGCATCACTAGAGATAAGGTTTAAAGTTGCACCATCAAGGCAGCTTTAAATCACCTGGTTGAAGGAGATAAAAGGAACTAAATGCAGGCTGTAGTGAGATGACTCATATCAACTGGAGTGTATGTAGTGATCACACCTTAGCTGTGACTGTAATGCTTGGGTTACACCATCATATTTACACAATAAAGGAACTGCAATCTATATTCCAAAGACTATGGTTAAATCCATGATTATTTCATGAATCAATATAATCTGGAATCAATTTGAACCTCATGTTATTTAGGTGTATTCAAACAAATAGTATAATATATAATAATGTTTAAAAACAGTTTCCTTCTCTTAGTTTCACTGACAGTATAGCCATTCCTTCCAGCTACATAAAGTCAACTTAAACAAAGGAGAATGTTAAATATAGCTTTTTCCATGTAGGATGAGAATTTCTTTCTAAAGGGAAAAGCACCAAATTATCATCAACTAATGTGGGAGAAATGTGATGGTTAGCTGCACTCCACCAGATTCAAACAATAAGCATTTGGCATAGGGACAGGCCTTCACTCATGCACACAAAAAGCCTGTAAATAATGTAAGTGTAAGTAATCGGCGGCTAATTACGTTCAAATTTCAGTGATCAGGAACGCATTACTTCTCATTGATAAGTCATGTGTTATCGGCTTCAATTACATTTCCAAAGTATCCTGCCCAACCTCATTTACTTTAACCTTATCTAAAAAAAGCTTTCCTGTTTCCTCGCATTTCCATTAGCTCTCTACAGAAGAATGATCCTGCAGGCGCACCTCGCTGCTAATTTCTATCTCACGCGGCCTGTCACGGCTGATGCGAAATTTCATCACCACTTTTTTTTAGAATTCAGCAGACGAGCGCGACAATACGCGTTCCCTTTCACTCGGCTGATGAAAAGGTAGCTGTCTGTTTTCAAGGTAAATTTCCGAGCCTCTGAGGTCCCCCTTTTTTTCCCATTGTCATGAATATGAATTCGGCGAGGTGGCTATCGCCGGACCCAAAGCACATTATGCAGTTAGGAAAGCTAATGGCTCATTAGCCATTAGCTGTTCAATAGCGGCAGGAGAAGTCATTTAAATAGGCATGTTAACCGCAACGTGATGCAGCTGATATTTGGGAGCTGATATTAGCTTTTGGAAATGGTTTATAAAGGCTTGATGCGGTGATTCATCAAGTCGCTAATCTCAGTAATCATATCCAGTGGCTTTTAAAGGAGTTCACAAGGCTCCCTGTCTCTCTGCAAATGTCAGCAGAGCTTCGCAGCAGGTAAGAGCTTTGCTTGTTTTCTTCTCTGTGCACAGGTATGTTACAGCCAAAGGTCAGCGTATATTTAATAAAAGCAATTGAGCAAACGCTTTCACTTGGATAGAGTGTAGGGCAATGTGTACTTAATGCAAGTAACTGAGTAAACCCTCAGATAGACATTGCCTCAGTTACAAAAGGTGTAGATTTATGCAGGGAATACATTTTCAGGGGAAAGCTTTGGCCTTTCACTTTGAAAGTGAAGCACTGTAAGCTAACAGATTACGGTCAGAGCCGCGTCCTTTCTCTGACACCTTCATTTTAAGGAGGGCAACTATCTTAGGACTATTTATACAGAAACAGAGAGCGAGAGAACATGTGGTAAAAGTTGCGCTTACTGGCCAGAGGGTAAATTGGCTGCTACCAAGAGGCGGTATGGGGTGAGGCGGAGGGAGAGGTGTGGAGAGGAGAGGAGAGGAGAGGAGAGGAGAGGAGAGGAGAGGCAGCGCAGCAGGCAGCCAGCTCCCATACTGTTCAGATATGTGACCTCTGGAAAGCATCCAGCGCCGCCTCGGCAAGACGCAACACGACCTCACCTTTCACGTCACACGCGCGCACAAAGAGAAATCCCACATCCACACACATCCACACACATCCACACACATCCACACACATCCACACACATCCACGAGCCAATTAAAAAGTTATGCATAATTTAGCATGTCATTTGGCAGCGGGATCAAATTGAATATGATTTGCAGGCTAATTCGCGGGAAGTTTCCTCCAACAAGCGAGGACGGGGTTGATATGTATGTGTGTGTGTGTGTGTGTGTGTGTGTGTGTGTGTGTGTGTGTGAGGAGGGGAGGGGGGGGGTCTGTCGCCCATCACTTTGAACCTCAATTCTATCACTTTCACTTTTAAAAAAAACGCACCATCGGTTTGAGTCTACACCTTGTACCGCTATGATGAATACGGACCCTCCAGAAATACAGCGGCGAGTTTTAAATACTGCAACGTTAATGACAAAGCTGGCGAAAATCCTCACATCCCCGTTGTGCAAGGCCAGCACAAAGGAAGCATCTTGCCTGTGAAATGAAAGTAACCTCAATGGGAGCGCTATCCCTGACTATTAAAACCGTGGCCCGGGGTGAAATCACATTACAGAGCCGGCTAGAGATCCCTATTCTATTCTGCTCTATTCTTAGCCGGCGGAAGGCAGGTAGAACACATCTCCTTCATCCTCCGTTGTAAAATGACTCCCCCGTTCCTCCAATTAAAAGATAGCGGGCAAAAGCGCGGCGGACGCGGCGGACGCGATAGCGTAATTGCCCACTACAGCCGGCGTCGGCGCGGGGGGAAAAAAGCTAAGCCTGGAGGGGCGCGGAGGAGACGGAGGCGAGGTTGACACGCGCGGGGGACATTAGCGGACATCTCTCCAGATCCAAATCCCCTCTTTTGCTTAACAGCTACAGTTTAATTGTCACTAGCTCTGCCAATCATTCTCCCCGCACGTGCTTCTCCCCCCCCCCCCCCCCACCCCCGCACCCCGCCTTCGCTGTCTAGGTAAATCCACGGGACGCAAGCCAAGGATCTCAATGACTAATGCACCCGTGGCAATGCACTAGCTGTTATTATTTTCTCTGCAGAGACACACACACACACACACACACAACAGCCACAACAAACGCGGCATACCAATAAGCACGGATGCGGGACTTGTCTCGTCAGTCATTTCATCGGCTAATTTTCTCGAGATGAAAGATTACTCCCGGATTAAGGCAATCATACACTGGGTGGCATTAATTGAAAGGATAAGACAAGAAGTCTGCGGATAAGGTAGACTGTCAGGGGGGGACGGCGATACATCCCGTTCCATTTCTCGGTGAGAGCAAAAGGCCAGATCGCGACAATATAGCTTACACCCCCCCAACCCCTCTCTTTCCTCCTGGAGAAATCCCAGTGGAAGAGGCTCATTCCCCAGAGTGTCTGGCCGGCAGAATCCTCACCCTTTGATAAGCTATCATGAGCTGCATCTCTCTCAATCAAGTCTGTGTTCACACCGCCTCCGAGGTACTCCCGTGTCAGCCGAGCCGCACGGACACATCGGATGGAGCGTTCGCATCTTTTTCCTTCGTGCCTCTGCAGGAGTTCAGTCGCAAAAATTGGCTGCTCTTAGGGCCCATAATCAGCGGCGCTTCTTTTCCTACTTTCAATTTAAAAACCGGGCCTGAAAATCACACACACACACACACAAAAAAAAAATCTAAATCGAAGCAGGCACTTGCTTCATTCTGCCCTGCCTTTAAGGTTTGGAGAGGTAATTTTGCCTTTGCAATTATCTATATTGACGGAGAATATCCTGAATGGCGGACATGGCAGAGAATCCCTAGAGCAGCTATAGTTCTGGAGGAGGAAACATACTCCTACTACTATGGGATGATATTGCTTTAATATGAGCTCCCTTTGCCCCATTGTTCAGTCAGTAGGAAATTAATTAGATTTGAACATACATAATGCACCGGCTCTATGAATAAGGCCCATCAAGGTCCATAAAGATCTTAGAACTCCTGCATCTCATCTCTTCTTCTGTACCATCAATTATGGCTGATTTCACTCCAAAAAAAAAAGATCCGGCTTTAGAGCTCACATGTTTGAAGTACAGCGTGATATTTGATCAATTTAGGTATACATTGTCATGAAATAGTTATTATATCCCATGATTAATTTAAGGTGATTCTCACACTTTTCCAATTGACTGCTTTTTTTCGGCCATGGACATTTCACAAAATTAATTTTCAGCAGCGGAGCATACAGTACCTGTTATTTTACAAGGTCATGCTTTTCTTCTTTTTATAGAACAAACAGCGTTTATGAAATTGGAAAAGAATTCTCTGCCAAAGCTAGACACCAACAAACAAGAAGTGATCCATGACGGTTTGTAGTATTGCTATCAGCTTTCAATATTGCCAGAATTTTGCAGGAGGGATAAAGGGCATATGTTTTTTTGTTCACTGCTATACTGAGAGAGAAAAAGAGCCAATGGGTTATTGGAGCCGTCTGACTGGCAAATGTTTTCAGGTTAACATTCACACACCCTTGACTACCTTCAACCAAAGAAAAAGAATAAAACACTATTTCCATAATCTCGCCACACTAGACCTTTTACTAATGTTTAAAGCACAGAAGCAGCGAGAGAATGAGAGCGGCGGCTTCGTCTAATAAAGGTCTCACAGCACAAAAAAAAAGCATCAAGACAGGAGAGTAACTCGAGGGGCATTAACATTGTATGGTACAAGCACTGGCAAGGTTAGGGGTTCCATTCCCACTGGGTGCGCCCACGCTAAAAAATGGATGCACTCAAGGTACTTGCAAGGTGCTTTTGATGAAAGCATCCACCAACCGGCATATGAGGTGCTCTGAAAGCATTTCACCTACAGCACTTCCAAGAACAATGAAACGATCTCAGTGAAAAAAAAAATCAAAGTGTTAATCTCATACATAGAAAAAGAAGATTCAGCAGGTCCTCCAAGGTTCCAAAGAAAAGCTATTTTGAGAAAGTATTAGGGATGGGACGATAGGCTTATCGCACCATACGATTCGTTATGAGGTTCATGATTCAATACAACCATGATACGATGTAATTAATAAAAGTTCACTGACAACAAAGTCTGACTGTGCAGAATTCTGTTTATTTCTGAGCCACAAATCTTTCTAGCGATGCCATTGGCTTGCTAGAATGTAAACAACAATTTCAAAATGTCATTACAAAGTGCAAATAATATAATTTGGATGTAGAGCTTGTGAAACTGTGATGGTCAAGCTGTCTCATTTGTGATTATAACAGCAGAATAAAATGGAGCTAATATCACCACTCATTTTTGTGGCCCGTGATACATATTGTCTCATTTTTGTATCGCGATATATGGAACTTTGATATAACTCTTCATTTTTTACTTGGGTTAGGGTTAGAATTCCCAAATCCCCAAACCACCTGGGAAAATCTGGGAAGGGGAAGAGAACACAACATACAGTTCATTCCCTGTCAAAATTGTGCGTTGTACCTGTTGATCAGTCGGCTGTTTCGGCATATTTCTATTTAAAATGATTTATTTCACATGCCCTAAAATGCCTGCTCAACCGTAACAGTTATTTTCTGCACTCTACATTGTTCACTTGATGTGTTTTCTATGTTTCCTGTCTGTTGTATGTGATGTGATTTATGCGTTGCAGCATCCACACGTTTCCCCAGTTGGGACAAATAGTCTTGATCTCGAACGCACATTTGTCTCCAAGATCTATATAACGTAAATGCTATACTGTTTATACTGTTTATACTGTGTTCCAGGTTTACTGAGTAGATCGGCAAAATACTAACAACAGATAAAGAGAGTAAAAAAACGATATGCCAGACACAAAGCAATGTGGTTTGAATGGAGTCTGTTTAAACTGCAATGTTCCATGCTGAAATTTTCCACAGACTGTGTAAAGCTGCAGCACACAGTGGAGTCCATTCAGTCTATTCAGTACACACAGTACAGCCTGCACTGTATGTACTGAATAGCATTCAGACATAGCCAGTCTCCATTCTCCTAACAACTACCTGCCTTTGAGCAAGACACTTACTTCATCCTCAGCTGCTCCAGTGGAACTGCTCTGTGGCCAGCAGTACAAGACTGTGGTTTCACCGGGCAGGGTGTGAATATGTCAGATGGGATTAGTTTAACGGAGGAGGTAGGGTTACGTAATCGTTACCGCGGCGCGTCCGTGATTTTAGTCCCTTGAATCTGTCACAACAGTCTCGGAAAATTTTGCAATACAAGCTGTAGACACGAATTATGTAAAGATTACATTCATCTTGTTGAAAAGGTATTCTGGCACAACTTCACCCACTGACAAGGTGCGAGGAGGAATGTGTTGCATTCCTCCACCAGGATTATGTGATAGCGTGAATAGCATGAATTGGATTTTGTGATAGTACGACAAATTGGAAAGGCCATTTTCTCCTGTTAGGTTAGGGTAGGTAATGGTTTAGGCAACGAAAACTTTGGTTAAGATTAGATTAGGGTTAAGGTTAAGCAAGTAAAGGTTAGGGTTAGGGTTAGGGTTAGAGGTTAGGCTAAGGTTTTGGTCATGGTTAAATAAGAAAAAACCTTCGCTGAGAATGAAAACTTCACTCCCGGTAGAAAACGTCCTGGCATGAGTTGGGAATTGAAACCGAGTTGTGGGAATTGAAGGTAAATGTATCCACCCTCTCACTTCTCATGAGCACGTATTTGCATTTTAAAACATTGTGCTCATTTCATGAATTTCAGGAGATACGAAAAGTGGGCAAAAACGACGATCAAGTGGCCCCGTGAAATACAAAATGAAAAGAGCTTCTTTGTGATGAAATGAAAATGCTATTTCATGAAGTATAAATACACACGGTAACTGAGAAAGTTCACGAGGCGTGGTGCATCTTCAACAGATCTCACAATGTGTTTCAACCAGAACAGGTTTTCCTCAGGCTGTGCAAACTGAGAGAATGAAGATATACAGTAGGTGGGGCTCATCTGTGATAATTTATACCAAAGGATACCGAAGAGAAGAGAGAGGCAACAGATCTGACGTTGGTGAGTCCAGCTTTAGGACATAGAAAGTGATTTGGGCTGATAGATTTTTGCATAAAAACCTTGCCTCGAGCAGCTTTAAGTAGCATTATGCACCAATTAGACAATGGCAAAAAAAATAAAGCATATCCTCTGACTGAAGGTGCTTGTGAAAGGGGCAACCCAATCTAGTGGTGAATAAGGCTTTTTGCCTGGTATAATAAAGGCTTAGAAAACAGTGAGAGAGACAAAGAGCGGGATATGCATCAAATAGGCTATGTGATGCACAGAGGCTTATTATTTCAGTTCTACAATATCCACCTTTTCACAAAAAGACAGAATTGCCTTTCTAATGCAGTGATGAATGGAGAAATGTGCAGTTTGTGTTTACTGAATCTATTTCTCAGCGGCGTGAATCGGGAACAACGAGACAGATGGAAAATTGGCAATGGGATGTTAATGTCAGGCCTACCTGACTTTCTCTCCCATCAGAGCCACAATCTATCACACCCTCAGCCTCGCTAATGATCTCTGACAGATTGACAAGGCATCTCTTCGGAGAGTTCTCATAAAAACAGGCATGCGTATTGATCAGTGGGGCTCTAAATAGCGCTCGGCTGATGCATATTTTATTAGTTTGCACAAAACAAAACAGACGCAGAACAATCTAATTTCCGAGTGCTTTACGCACACCGAAATTGAAATGTCTCTCGGCAGAGATTACAAAAGGCCCGAACAATGAGAGGAATGAAAAGGTGTGACAGCAATGTGAGGACACTTCCTTTAAGGCTTTGCTTTAAAAGACACAAAGAGGCCACTTGCTGTTCGACATGAGTTTAATTATGCTGAAAATTACCCTGCACTCTCAACCATAGAGCCTCCGTCTTGTGGGTGAAATCTGAGGTCCGACGAAAACCTCCAACGGGGGGCTGCTAGACTTTCACACAGTAATGGGGAACAGACAGACCCCCCCAAACTCTAGTAGTAAATACATGTAGGATTTCCTTCTGGACTCGATACTTCAATACCTGAGCAAAGTCACTTCAAGGTGAATCCTGGGAGAATAGGATCCTGAGACCTATTGACTTTGTTCATTATTAATTCAGTTTCAAGCTTACAGCAGCTGCAGCATCATTTCAGAGGCAGAGATGAGAAAAATGGTGCGGCTGGAGGAGTAATACTGTGGCTTTTCTCTCCGGCCTGCCTGTCAATACCCGCACCGAAAAGATGGAGGTTACAGCCCACATGAGGGGTCGAGGCGGAGAGCCACTGGGATCCAAATTTCTGGTGTGTCCATGACAATAAACGGCAAAAGTAGTTTTCAAAAGTTGAAAGCTGCAAGTTTTCGCTCACATAAACGAAGCTCAGGAGGGGATCCAACCTTGTTACGGAAGACGCTATCGCACTAGGCTGCAGCACATTCCCACCTCTGTAAGACAGCTTATTATTTACTATTCCTCACAACACTGCAAGACCAACAACATGATTCTATAAATGACTATGATAGAGAAAGGCATTATCACGGAGCACTTAGAAATGTCCTTAAATTAAGCCTGATGGGTTTTTCGTCTTCTTAAATACTTGCCAGGTCGGCCGATGCCAATGCATTAAGACTGTAGCAACAGCTGCCGCCACCGGAATAAATGTTCCATGCAAAGGCACAGCTTTGACATTGGGGATTGAAGTGTTCCACCGGCGGCATTGATTTCACAATTTATCAGGAAAACATATCGCCATGCAGGAACGGCGAGGCACCGGCTTGCCGCGGCCCCCCTGGCCATAATGCCCAGTGAACAGAAAACAAACATTAATGCAATCTCGGCCCACTGTGATAAGAGAGGAGCGGCGTGTAACGACTGCTCCGGACAGTCCGTCAACAGATCCATAAAGTATTATTACAGAGCGAGATAAAACAATGCCGATGGCAGGGGACGGATTCACTGCTGTAAGTACCCATCAGCTTTGTTCTAAGCCCCTGTTTTAGTGACAGGCCTAACCTTTTACTCCCAATATACTGCAACACACCTGACAGCCTAAATCTGCCTGCTCTTCTTGGTTGCCTTGTTGTGCTGTTGCTCCGGCGAGAGATGATAAATCACTGATGGCCATCTATCCAGCTCCCCCCGGAGGGAAATCTCGCAGAAACCAATAAACAATGTTGAAGTCATATGAGCGCCATACGAGCTGCGGGTTTGTAACGCACGTATAGTGCGGTCAGTAGGAAAAAAACAAAAAGTAGCACAACTGTCAAGATAATTACTCAATGCTCTGTTAAGTTGCTCTGCTGGAGATGCAGACGTTGTCAGTGATGCGAAGATTACAGTCCTCGTCCTTTCTGTAAGGGAAAGCATGACAATTTTGACAAGTCTGAAGTGATGCGGTTGTCAAAACAGATCTCAGAAATATCTACAGAATAACTAATCTATTTTGAAAACAATTCAGCTCCAAAGGTAGAATGTCAAATAAAGAAACATTTTATGGTGGGGGGAAACAAGAACAAGAACCATTTCCTGGAAAAAAGAAAAGGATTGATGTTATGAGAGTGAATGCATGTTCTGATAATATGGTGATAATGTGAACGGATAATAATAATGCACGTGTTTTTGCACTCTGTCTCTGTCCTGGACACTTTATACCCAAATGACACATTCTGTACAACACACTTCTTTAAGCCACAACACCTTATGTATGTATATCGGTCCATTTGTTAATGTGAATACAATCCACATTTGCACATCATGTACATTGCTGTAAATCCAGATACCTGCTTCTGCAGCTTTGCCATATCCCTCTCATCATTATATTCTGCATACACTAATGATATTTTTTATAATGGTTCCACTATTTCATGCTGTATCCATACTGATTCATTCATTTATTCATTCATTATCCTTACCAGCTTATTCCCATTTAGGGTCATGGGAGGCTGGAACCTACCTCTGATCGGCATGGGCAGAAGTATACATACTGATATATTTTTTTATTGCATTATGTTTATAAATAGCCTACTTATATTTATATGTAGCACATATTTCAAATTTAGTATTCCATATTTAAGTAAGCAAATACTAATGCTAATAAAACAGTCGTAATAACTGTAAGTTAATCCTCATATGAAAGTAACCCATACACTCTACTTAGCATATGTTGATACAGACCCTTTATTGTTTAGAATCTATTTTATTGCTTTATTGTTTTACTATTTTTTCTGTTTTATTGCTTATTTTATACTCTAATTTTGTGCTTATACTGTATTTGTCGTTTTTCCCTACTGACCCCTTTCACTTTTGCTGCCGCCAACGACCTAATTTCCACACGGGGATCGATAAAGTTTCACCTTATCTTATCTCGACCATGCTCCTCCAATGTTCAGCATTATGAAAATGCCATCCAGCATGTCCACTGGCATGACAAATACCTGTGCCAGCGATGCTATGATCAAGAAAAAACATCAATAACCCCGGCAGCGACCTCCTATCGGAGCTGATTGAATCAAAGGTACGTTTCGTCCCGGTGTCGCCACCACAGGGTTGCGTGACCTCCGTGCCATCCAGAAAATGGTGTGACACGAGCACAATGTAACCCAGGAGAGGTACTCCATCACTATACGTCTGCAGATTAATGGCTGAAAATGTCACAGGGAATAAGGTCATGCGCCAAGAGACCTGGCTATGAAGAGACGTCGGAGCACTCCGAGTCTGAGTCGCAGTTCTATGGTCCGCTGAGAAGCCAAATGTGTTGCTGTCAAGCCCAGCCTTGCAAACACACACTTACACCCACACCCACACACACACACACACACACACACACACACACACACACACTGACATAGCATGGTCTCTGTGATGAGGAAGGACAGAGACAGGGTAGACTCTTACATGGAACATTAGACATGATTAGAAGCCATTCACTGATGCCTCTGTCACTACAGCGGTGCAGTATCACAGCCCAGGTGCAGCAGAGAGAGCGTGAGTACCTTCTCCACTACAACAGATGATACACTGCCATCTAAAAGCTTTGCTGGTGACTTAATATTGAACCTTTCCACACCCAGAAAAAACACACTTTCGGTGACTCACCTCAACTCGCCAAGGGCTGGTAAACTCAAAAAAATGTACCAGCCAAAACAATTTATATCACTTTTGAATGGGAACATGTCAAATTTTGCAGTAGTTTGGATGCTATTGCTTTGTGTAGAGCCAGTGTAACAGGCAGCCAATTGGGAGCGTTTTTGATGCAGAGCTGTTGTTTCGCTTTGATTTGATTGGCTCACAGTCAGAGAGAGTCTACAGTGGCCAGCAGGGACAAAGTTTGAGAGTAGGCAAACACCAAAAACGGTATATAACTGAGACATTCATATTTATGGTGTCAAAATCATCTGCCAGTGTGATGGGTGACAAATTTGGCACATGGCGGGTGTTACATTTTAATACTGGGTGAGGTATCCTCTGTGTTAAAGCCTCTGCAAAGTTGGCTTCTAATACAAAAAAAGTTGAGCATCATTTTAAGTGTCCACCAAATATGAATACAAACAAATCTTAATATCTATGAAGAGCCTTATCTGTATAAAGCTGTAGATTCACATTTGCTAAATACTGAGGTATTAATGCAGAGGTCCTCATTCTGGTCAGATAGTAACTAAATGGTGAGTTACACAATTCATAGCACTAGCCATGTTCACTGATATAATGCAAGCATACAACATTAGCAAAGACACCTGATTCGTAGTCAAAGCTACACGTGTAATGCTGGCTCCACACTGTAACTGTTCATAAATGATAGTAAATTATTATTGGTAGCACACTGCTGATGTCGACCATCTCCTTGAACACCCAGGCCTAATTTATAGCCAGTGTCAGGAAAAGAGAGAGATGTGTGCTGGAGATTTCAAAATTGGATTGTAATTGAATTCTCGTACTTTTTAGATGCTTTTTATATGCACATGAGGCCACAAATTACATGTTTACAAGGCAGCCACAGTATTACCTTTTCATGGGCTTTAACACAAGGGGAACGTCATATAATGGGTTATGCATCTCCCTTGCTACCCTTGCTATTTAAGGAAAAAAGTGGGGGATATAATGTTTTGCCTCCCACCATCCCCCTTGTAAATTAGAACATATTGTGTGTGTGTGTGTGTGTGTGTCCATGAGGCTGATAGTGAGGTTAAAGTAATACCGCCCGCCAAGCTAATAAGAAAGTGTGTTTGCAGTGGAGCGAGAGGAGCAATATTCTGTGTTTTATTTGGCACGAAAGAGGGGCCAAGATAGCAAGATGAGGCTTAGAAAAGAGAGCAACAATTCCAGTCTAGTGTGAAAGTGTGAAAGTCAGGCTGAACTCTCTCACACTGATTAATATGCACTTTCCTCTAAGTCAATGTCAAAGACTCCTTGCCACCTGCTTCCGCCCTTATGGTAGCAGCTGCCACCTGAGACGTCTTACAACAGGCTTCAATGGCAGCTGCTGCCAGTTTCCCTCAGACAAGTACATAATAATGATGGACAGAGATGGGGGTTATTTAGAGCTGGGGGAATTTCAATCACTACCAATGGTTTTCAATCAAAATTCCAATCAATGAGTGTTGTGACAAGGACTTACCCAGTGTCACATTCGTATACCGTAGCCATAATGCAACTATATTATCACTATTTCATTTGGAATTAACTGGATACAAATGTAGTTTGTATTGATGCATATTATTAATCAAATCACATAGCCTGGCCTTGAAAAGTAATCGAATCACAGAGGGTGGACACTGAAAAAAAAAAAAAATTCTCATTCTGTTGCTGAAGAAAAACATATAATCAAACGGAATTGATTTGTACTAATTATCTTGATGTTCCATTTCACTAATATCTATTTGCTGAAATTAAAGAAAACACATTGTGAATAGCTATTGGAGCACAATTTTCTCCAAGCCGGAGCAATACGCTTTATCAATAGGGTGCGTTTGATTGAATTCCAGCCTCAACAACCTGCAACAAATCAGCATTTGCAGACACCCACTAAGCCACACCATAATCATGTTTGGACTGAGAAAATCAAATTCTGAGTCAATTATCTTGGCCTCAATGGAATTGATAACGGTTGCTCTTAAGCAGTAAATTGGCACCGTTTAAATGTAAACACATTGTTTCACACCGAATGTGTTGGCTCAGTGTATCAGCTTTCCATTTTCTGGTCCAGGACTACTTATTCATTGGTGGGCAGTGGTGGAGGTGGGGGGGGGGGGGGGGGGGGGGTTGGTGCTTGGACCGCATTACCATTATCAGTAAATCCCATCACAGAGCAGCAGAGCCGGACGCCGTGTCTGCGAGGCTCTCTCTGCCGACGTGCTCCGGTGCTAAAAATGATTTGACGGAATCACAAAGGCGGTGCCATGGCACGACTGAAGACAATATGTTGTCTTCCAGTCAGTCAAGATGACAATGGCATATTGTACCACACCCCCACAGCCTTAAAATACTCTCACTCTCGCTGTCAGGTCTAGCAAGAAAATCAGTTGATGTCAAAGAGTTTTTCTCAATGTGGAAAGTTTGTGACATTACCGCACATGAAGTAAATGCTAAACTCTCGGCTGGTAAGTCATTCACAGTGACAGGAGAAGAGCTGCATTTGGAGACTGAGGCTCTACTTCTTCTTTTTCTAATGTGATTCTGAGTGAATACATCTCTTCTGGTTCATAACTGCTAATCCTCACCATACAGCATGAACCTAAATAGACATGGAGGAACTTGCGCCCACTCCGCCATGCAGAACTGCTTCAGCTGAGTGACATACAGTATATGGGTTTTCAAGCATGAAGGTTTGGACCTGGAGTTTGACTAGGCCATTCCAAAACTTTACATTTCTTGTTCTTCAACCATTCTGAGGTAGACTTGCCCCTGCTGTTGCACTGACCGAGCTTCAGCTTCAGCTCACGGATGGATGGCCTCACATTCTCCAGTGGAACTCTGATACATGGTAGATTTCGCTGTTCCTTCAATGACGACAAGTTGTCCAGGTCCTGATGCAGCAAAGCATCCCAAAACCACAATGTTAACCGCCTGGTATGAAGTTCCTCCTGTGAAATGCAATGTTTGACATAATGGGGCCCATGACAGCCAGGAAGACCCCCCTTTTGGCTCATCTGACCATAGAGCATTCTTCCAGAACTCCAGGTGCTTTTTACCAAAAATTGAGTTCAATGTTCAATGTTAAAAATGCAGGTCACTCAATACACTGGTATTTCAATGACTGGGTCCTTGATCCTCGCAGTGTGGACTAATATTGTGCGGCTTCCACAGATGTGGATAAGTAATGCTCATGTTGGAACTGCCAAACACTATCCACTATTCAAAGCCTTCAGAAGACTCCAGCCTCTGCAGACTTTACAGCAGGGTGTTGCATGATGTTCTTTGTTTTCATCGCTGCCGGCCATATTGCGCGGAACTATAACCATATTGAGTATGGAAGTTGCAGTCTCCCACTGCTTTGGGCTGATTGAAATGGTTCACAACATACTGAGATTACTGAGATTTTTCGCCCTCTAGTTAGCCATTTTACAGCTTGATTCCAGCTGTTCCAGCCAATTTGCCTCTTGACTAGTGGTCTGAGTCGTTCGGCGAGATTACAGAGAGTAACAGTTGACTGCACACCCTATTCAAATTATGATACAAGCATGGTGGGTAGAGGTACATACTCTGCACACACGAAAACATTTAGACCCAAGAGCACAAAACACATGAGTATACCATACACGCACACGCACACACACATGCACACACAACACAAATGTGTAAGCTGTCAAGGAACAATAGCTTTGAAAATGTCTGGTCATGGCACTCCAGCACTATTGCCAGTGCTTCCTTCACACTAAAGTATTCTGTTTCATAGCTGAATTCTCCATCTAAAAGCCCTTGGTGCAGATGTGCCAAAAAAGAAGCAGGGACAGTTTCTTCCTGTGTTGTCACGCCTTCAGATCGAAACCATTCGTGTAACAGAATAAAAATTCAATTTTCTCCTCAAATAACTGCTGTCTATGATCAGCACCGGTAGAGGTGCCAGGTGAAGGTTCTTTGCAAAATACAACGAGCTATAAAATGAAATATGAAATGGTGTAGCTCCCCACGGGGCAAGGTGCCATCGCACACTATCTCATGTTCTCCTTTAATTAAAAGTGCAGTGGGACAATGATTGGCAGCCGAGTTTCACATTCTCCTGATAAGAATTCCTTTCTGCCCCGGACAAATCATATTTTCATGCAAGATAGCGGGGAGATATACTGTACTCAAGGCTGCCCTGGGCCTAATGAGGGCCCTAAGCAGAATTTGATTTGCAACCCCGAACCCCCCCCCCTTGCCACCACACACACAACCCCCTGTTCATTTCATGGTTGTGAGCCCACCATTCGCAAACCAGATTTACCACTGTAATATGCAATAAAATACATAATGGTTGTGTTTTTGAATCAATAAATACATTTTAAAAAATAAAAAATTGAAGTAAAGTACTGTACTGGTGTACTTGTGTACTGTTGGAGAAACTATCATAATAACAGGCCTATCACTACCCATCTCTTCATGTACTACAGGGGCTAGTTGATAAATTCGGCTTTTACTGAAGTCCATTGACAAGACACCATAATGCATCTTGTCCCCAACCAAATCTTTTTAACAGTGTATATTGCAGGTATAGTGCAGGTATAGCTGTATTCAGTTTCTTGATAATTGCTTCAGTCACAAGATAAGTGTTTACATTTTCATCCGCCATTGCTTCCTTCAGACTTCACGCTGACTGATTAGAGTGATGAAAGGATTAGGTGAAGGAGGCACAACTAGATATAGTAGTAAGACTTTGAAATAGCGAGGTCGAGGTGTTGGATGGGTGTAAACATTTGCCTTCAACTCCACTTCAATTCCCAACTCATACAAAGAAGATTTCTACTGTGAGTGAAGTTTTAATTTTTAGCTAATTTTTTCTTATTTAACCATAACCAAACCTAACCCTACCTTAAATAAAAGAAAACGCGTGTCCAATTTGTGGTGGAACGTAATCTTCACATAATTCAAGTTCATAACACGTTGTCTGCTCATTTCATAAAATTTTATGAGATCAGGTTGGGCAAGTAGTGGCTAGCTGCATTTTAACATTAATGCTACTTTGCTGGGTAGTTAGCTAGCTAACAAAGCTAAAAACTGTTCAGGTTAACTGAGCTGACTCTTCTCAAAATACAATGTGTAGTGGAGTAGAGACTAGGGCACACATTATCCTAAATTTGGAAACAAATCTACAATATCAATATCAGATCATTGACTGATCCAACCCACAACTGTCTTTTTAGGTGCCTTACTTTTTCTAGCCTGGTTGTTTAGACATTATTTGCACAGAGCCAATTCTCCAATGGACCTCCATGATTGATACAACTGCAAATCCATTAAATTACCATCTAACACAAAAACAGAAATTTCCTCTCTATAAAATCCATCATTGTTGTGTCTATATAATACCAAAAGGTGACGACAAAGCCCCATCAAGTTTACTCCCCAGTCAGTCCTCGCTCTGCCGAGACTCTCTCTCTCTCCCTCTCCCTCTCTCCTCACTCTTGCTCTCTCTCATCTGTTGTGCATTAGATATGCAAAATTGCATCACAGTGATTCATTGCTTGAACATCCACCAATTGGGCATGGGGCAGCAGATTTTTTTTTAAATAAATATTGGCAGAATATGATACTTTAATATTAATATTTTACTGAAAAAAATGGCTGAAACAACAAGTTTGCTCAGTGGCCAAGACAGGACCCTATTATAAAACCTCCTTGGGCCCTAAGCACAGCACATACTCTGTGTATAGGGAGGGGCAGGGCTGATTGTCTTGATGATACTACACTTTTCTGTGTACTCTTCGGTCTGGAACAAGCCTAGTTTAGCTGGACCGCAAATGCAGCCTGTGGGGAACATTGTCTGTGAGGGACTGAAACATTTGACCCATGACTTTCTGTCCATAAATGGTACTGGACCCTCTTTTCATGTAGGTTCCAGAAGATACTTCCTCCCTATTGAAAGCCAATGAGACATAGGGCAACATCTTCAGGCTCTTGGCAATGCCCTGTGCCCTAAAACAGCTGCTGTGGCATAAAATGTGGCATGGAAAATGGATTGGAGGGCTCTGAATCTACACATATATTAGTAGACTCCTTAGTTAGTACATCCTTACATCCATGCATACAAGCAAGGACACACCAAAAGGTAAACTAAATGAAATTATGATAGCTTTCCTCTCTTCTGCCGTTAGCTATTTCCAACTAAACAAACATAGGTCAATGTAGATTAGTCATATCTATGGCCTACACAAAGGGACTTACGTGCATGTGCGTTTCAACAATAGGGATTCAGTCAGTTAAGGACAGAGAGTATTTTTGGCAAAAAGGGAGGATGTCATTCTCCAGACTGTAAAACATGTCAGGTATGCTACAGACATGAAAAACACGTGCATGGCCTAAGGCGCATGCCAAGAACATGGCAGATGACATTAAATATTGACATGGAAAGCATTTAAATTGCTCTATCCGCGCTCTTCATTCCATTCAAAGCCGATGTAATGTGTCCACCGAAAAGAGGTTCTCCCCGCCTAACTGATTTCCACAAGGCTCAGCTGGTCTAAAGATTATTGCAGTGGGGGTCCGATATCATTTTGGGAATTAGGGTTCTTGTTTTCTTCAACTGCCAAAATGATGAAAAGCCCCCCCCCGGCAAAAACAAAAGAGAAGCACAAAACCACTTTGTGGGCGACATGATAACAAAGTGAAGAGGATCTTGAGACTTTCTGAAAAATCGTTTATATCTCGTTAGCAGTTGAATTTGTTGTTTTCTTTCCCCACCATGGCGGATAAGTGCTATCCTGACTGTCTGAACAGGGTGAGCCACAGTTTATGACAGCAACCGTTCAATCAATGTGCATCGGTCGGACACCTTTTTTAATCACGGTAGACTATCAGAAATCGGTCATGTAAATCCTAGAATAGCTCGGGTGACAGTAAGTGCTGCCGGGACGTCGCACGCCACCCAGGTGTAGCTCTGTGTGCCTTCCTTTTCAATTTCAACATTCTTAACAAGCTCTGGAGACATCTGCGCTCTGTCTCCCTCAGTCTCATCTCAACAATAACAATTCTCTGCCACGTTCAGTCAACAGGAATTTCAAGAGCTATTTCGTAGACACTGTGCTTCCAGATAAGGCACTACTGTATGTTATGAAGAGAAGACATAATAGCATTCTTCAGATTTAAAGCATAACTCAGGCCATTTTTCGACCTGGACCCTATTTTCCCATCTTTTTCCATCATACAGATTGATTGTGACCAAAATCTCATCAATTGCTTCGCCATAGAGCTGCTTACATCTTACTTGCCTGGGTGTGCGGATAGATGCAGTCCTAACAGGCTAATGGACACTCCATAAACCAACCCCAAAAGCATCTTTTTCAACACACTGACTGCTCTCTCTGTAATAAGACATGTCAGTAAAAGGATGTAAATTAAAATGATCTGAAGTCAGGTCTTTTGTCAGTTGTCAGGTCATGGATACACTGAAAATCTCCTTAGAGAGTGAGCGTCATTGTCAAGCAAGACGTAAGTAAGCTCTATTGGGAGGCAATTGACAAGATTTTGGTCAGAATCGATCAGCAGAATTGAAAATGATGGGGAAAATCGCGTCTATGTCAAAAATGGACGGAGTTATGCTTTCCATGAGTCAAATTATTCATTCCTCACATTATTTTGTGAAGTATAACAATAATGATGGAGAGCATCACCCTCGTCTGGTGTTTGATGGCTGCAAATTGCTGGCTGCTGCAATGACAGAGATTTCTTAACAAGCCTCTGTGTTAATACTCCCGCTGAACATAACTTCAACAAATAGCAGTTCAATATACCATTCACTTTGATACGATCCGCTCAACTCCAATAAAGCCTTGGAATTTATATCAAACATCACGGTTATGAAAGATCCAAACACTCTGTTCTGTGAATTCATTCCACTCACTATTAAATGAAGTGACTGCACCTTGTATTCACTATTTTGAGATATTTTAAAATCAAATTATCTACAAATAGCAAATTTTGCAGGTTCTGATGATAATATGATATGTTTATGATAATATGAGTTGCTTCAACAGCAAACCATGAAATTAAAAAAATGTCTTAAGGCCATTTATTTTGTTTCAAATTTGCCTTGATAGAGTTTACAATAACAAACAATTATATCTGAAAGCAGCAAAATTATCTGCCAGTGCAGATTTAGATTATGTTGATTATAGTGAATACAAAAATCAGAATACAAAATGAAATCATTTGTTCAACTTGTTAAATTTGATGTCGTGTTTTGTTAATTTTTCATGAGCCCACACTGAGAAGGCACTTCTGTTGAATGTGCTTCTACAAGGCCAACATCAATCTTTCAAAACAAAGCCTCCATTACACTAATATTCAACATGTAACCTTGTGACATATTCCAGTTTAAATGGGACTTCTTTCAACAATTAAACCAGACAGTACAATGGGAAGAGAGAAACCTCAGCCGAAACTACATGGTGCTTCACAACATTTCCTCTACAATGATAACAGTGCGCTCATTAAAAAGCCACTTTTACTTAACATGTAAATCAGATGCACCCTCTTTTGTCTAGTTATGCTTTAGTTCTCTACTTCTCAGTCTTATCCCTGTTTGTGTGAGTGTACATCAATATTTAATGCCACAAAAGGGCAATCCCATTTTCTCATCCTACCCATCGGTATAAAAATAAGGATGCAGTGCTTAGGCTGCATCTCCAGAGGAAGACAAAGAGAGAGGAAAATAAGGATGAGCTTTAAACCGAGACTCTGCTCTCTAGAAAGTCATTAGGTCAGAGAAGTGTGGAGGATGGTCGGCGAGGGGCCTTTTATAATGAAGAGCCTGTGTTCCACAGGGAAACGCCGCCTGCAGCAGGCGATCACATTGAGGCGGCTATGGAAATTAAGGATTTTGAGGTGCAGAAATGTCCCTCCACTCTCCCGACGGAAGCTGGCAGGCTACTGCACCTCAAGACGAGGGCTGTTTGATTTGGTCGACGGCGTTTCAACCTCTGACAGATTGTCGCTCTAAATTATATTTCTCGAGCCTCGCTGTCTGAAAAACACAGATAATGCTGAGGCGAAGTGCTAAATATATCGATCAATCAGATTCTAGCATCCCTGCAAAGCCTCCGTATGGCCCTGAGTGGAGTGGTTCAAATGATATGCAGATAGATCTGCACAACTCACACTGAGTCCAATTTCACACAAAGAAATTGGTACAGCCTGCTCGAGAGTTTGTAGACAGCGGATTCAACAAAGAACAAAATATTCATTCACGTGTGTCTACAGTCAGTACAAGCGATGGGAGTGGTTAACATTAAAACCCTCCCATGCTCGAAAGCATATAAAGAGGATTCCAGGAACCAAATTAAGCCACAAAACAAAAGCACAACATGCAGTAGAAAAGACATCATCCTCCCTGTACTGGTAGAAAAACCCAACTGTGAGGAATTGGGCACACCAAAATAGTGGGCAGATGCAAATCCCCTCAGAGACTCCCAGGCTTTGAATGAACATCCAAATTTAGGCCTTTGGTAGCGATTTAGACGGGAGGACTAGCAGCTCCACTGGTTGCTGCAGAAGTGGCATATTCAATATTATTCTCAAACAGCCCTGTAACAGGACTTGATTCATGTCACTGTCTAAGCCACAGAGCCTGACTATCAGTTTGACACTTTGATAAGCTCCGAGCATATTCAAGCCGTATCGCGCGTTTCCCATGCAGCTGACTTGCACAATACAGTGAAGTGAGGATTACATCTTTTTGTGGCCTCTGTTTTTTTAGCAATAAGAAAAAAATAAGAAACAACATCACTCCTCTGACCCTTAGTTTGATATATTGAATTGATTGTTCACCATAAAATCAAAGGTTGCTGGATGCATTCACATCTATGAAGGGTATGCAGCTTAGATTAACATTCCAGTTTATATCCCCCAATTCATCATTTTAGATCGTAGTTTGACGTCTGGCCATGTCCAAACAATGTCTGACAAAGTTCGATTTTGGCTAAGACACCACCCCGAGGCATCCATCGGGATGCTGTAACCGGCGAGATAAGCGGCCTCCTGTTTGAGGAGTGTCTCGGGGAGACAGATGCTGAGGCCTGACCTCAGATAACTGTGTCAGGGAGCTTGGCATGATGGCAGCGCAATCGAAAAACTGGTGCACGGAGACAACACAGCCTGCCTGGAAAACCTCTCTGCAGACTTAATTTCTTGAGTGTAGCAACCACATCAAAGACTTAAGGGAGCTGATATTCCTTGTCTTGACCGACTGTTATGAATGATGAATCAGAGCGCCGAGGTAGTTGTGAGTCAGACATGAAAATGTTGGTTAGCTTAACAAGACGGAGGTCAACAGGGGAGTAGCTAAAAATGAATGTTGTCATGTCCAAATTCCAGTTTGTCGCAATTGGATATGACAGCCCTCGCAGACACTGTTTTTGCAAGACATACATGGTTTATTTTTAGAAATGATTTTTTTTATGCAGTCACTTTTAAGGAGCTTGACAAGAAGACATTCTTGTCAACACAGTTAATGGGCTGGGTTCATGAGATGCATCTCAGGAGAGGTCTCTCAGCTCTAAAAGCCCCTTGTCAGGTAATCTCCACCTCTGCATCAGAGGATAGGTGGAAGCATCATATAGCCAGTTACTGTCATTTACAATGTCTCACATTAATGCACACGAGACAGGTCAATCGTGATTGTTGCACAATCTCATAGGTTAATAACAGGAGGCACGGAATAATTGATCTGAGCCTGAAAATATATGACCACCACTAAATCTGCACCCTGTGCAGGATGTTTCAGGCTGATGAACCTGTCAATATTGCATTGAATCGATCTTGTTTCCAGGGTGAATAAATACTGCACAAAGCAAAACAAAGAAAATAAAGACCACAAAGTACCTTAATAAATGTAGAATACCAAATCCTTTCTCAGGTACAACGTCATTATGTTGAGAAATACAATCTTCCTGAATCTTTAACTTTGTAAAAATAGTACTTTTCTGATTTTATGGCATTATCTTCCAATCTGTCTGTCTATAGAACAGTCATTCATAAGAGGCCACTCTGCCAAGTTCAGTGAAGCAGTCCCCGATAAGAACGAGCCCTTAAATTTTTCCAAGCCCTCATTAAAATCTGCCTGTCCACCATTGTACCAGTCTGGGCCCAGTCTGGGTCCCCACAGCCCCTCACCACCAATGGATCGCTCAGAAAGGTATAGCCTGGGAGAGAATTGTAATTCACTGCTGGAAATGTCTTTTAGACATTCATGAGCTCGTTTCCAAAAAACCTGAACCCGCTGGCATCCCCAAAGGGCATGCACTACTTTATCCAGGGTTAATGAGCTTGCCAACATTAGCTGAATCGTTTGAATCCAACAATGTTGTATACGGTGTGTCTAGTAAAACGCTGCTGCAACACCACTGGTCATGCAATGATCTTTTACCAAAGGGAAAGTGTTGTGTCAAAATGTGTGAACTTTATCATTAGGGCAACATAACCTTTGCCTGTATTGCTCAGAGTAACAGTTTATTATTTAGCTAGAAACCTTGAAACCATGAAACAGAACTGAACTGAAACAAAACAGAAACTACTGGAAGTCCTAAAACTGCAAAAACCACAAAGGCAAGCTGACAACAAAGTAAACGGTGGGGATGTGAGGTGGTCTAGGTGTGACACCTGTCACTTTACCTTTTTTTTAAAAACTCTCCAGGTTCCCTATTGGCAGTTCCTGACTAATGAGGATGAAGTGAGTCTCTAATGATCCGAACAGATGCCGTGTCTCTGCTGGGACGCATACCACGGCTTGATTATGAGGAACAGGCAGTCTTTTGCCTCAAGGGCTTGAACAATCAGAGTTGACAATAATTTGTCAAACATCAAAAACTGTTGACAGGGAAAAAAAGCTCCAACCGCTGTTTGCGCATCAGCATAGGAAATTTCAAACTGTTACTTCAAAAGCCGAGGAACAAACAAGAAAAGCACTCATAATCACAGGGGCGACACCCGAGTCACCAAACAATATCATGCAATCTGTTGCTCCAAACAATGCCATTTAATTGCACATCAACATAAATGTCACCTCAACACGGAGGAATGGATCGTGGAGGCTTCCGACGCTTGACAGTAATTAATCGTTTGCTGCGAAGATGGTAGTCTTTTTCATCTCTCTTATCTCGTGAAAATCAACAAATAAGCCGACGTGACTCTCCGTTAAAGACGTTGTGTTCCCTCGCTGTCTGTGCTGGCCTAGGTGCCTCTAGTTCAGCTGTCTCCCTTCACCTGTACAATTTCATCCAAGATTTCATCCACTGAAATACATGAAGAGACCCTTCTCACACTTCCGGATTCTACCCAACGGAAGTCGTCATAGTAGGGGACTCAGCAGCGACGGCGGCGTTTATGAATGAGAATGATACGTCCATGGAAGACAGTCCTCAATCTTTTACCTTCGTTGTCATGGAGGTAATTCTCAAAAAAGAGCTTGTAGTCCTTGTCAAGCTTTGTCCTCTCTGTAATCGGAAACTGGTCCACCAAAAGAACAATGTCTTTTGTTGAAAAATCTGGTAGATATCGCAATGAGGACGAAAGTACTCGAAGTGTGTCTTCCATGGATGTAGCATTCTCATTCACAAACGCCTACTGTGACGACTTCAGTTGCGTAGAATCCGCAAGTGTGGAAAGGGTCCATTGCCTTAGGTCAGGACGGGAAGAGGTGTGAGACATGAGAGAGAGAGAGGGAGCGAGACAGACAGGCAGATAGACAGACAGCGTACAAAAACAAGAGCGCTATGTGAGACAGTTGATCTACTAACCTCTCTAGTTCCCTGGCCAAAGGCACCCCAGCCTCCATTCCGGCCTGATTGGTTTACATGAAAAGACGTCTTACACAGCTCACTTACAATGTGTCAACTGGGCCAAGTGAGGCGGGAAATTACCAGATCGCCACATCTTGCTTTCGCACCAATCAATGGGAAGACTAATGAAATCAAGGCCGGAGTGCGCCCCGAGTACAACCTCCTCTACCTTGGCAAAACAAGCTCTTCATGAGATGTTGTCATGCTTTGTATTTACAGCTCATGACGTCATCTAATGGTGAGTGTGATGGGTGCTAACACGCTGCCAATAGTCCAACAGTATCCCGGTGTGACCTTTGGCTGCTAATTCTCTGCCATTGATCACCCGCCTCCCACTGCACTAAGTTCAATTTCTGCCTAATCTAGCTCACCGCAGACATATTAACAGATTTTCACACACACAAACACACCACATTTACATGTGCGCACACACAGAGACTATTAATAGTCTATATTGTCCATTATAAATTATTCATGATATAATTTACATTTGGAAGCAACATTTTTGAAAATGGTTTGTTTAACATATATTAATTTATGACTTCCAATACGTAGCTTAAGTTTTTAACCCTAGCCAGCATGGGTAACCCTACTCCCCTAGAATGCATTATGTTAGGGTTGTATGTTTTTTTTACAAAGGCAAATTATACTTTTCATTTTTTTGAAATAAGTATTTTGAGCAGTGATAGGGACCCTTCAAGACTTTGATGTTGGAAATATTTGTTTTGTTTTTAATCATTCTTTTTTATGATATTTAATACAAATTTCACTGATAACATATAACAAAAAAACATAACCGCCATGACAAAACTCACACTTATGACAATCTCATGTGTTTAAGTGTTTATATTTTCCATGCGTTTTACATTCCAGAGATGAAAACTTGTTGAATTGAGCAGCTGTCACACTCCCCCATACTTCCCCCACTCACACACCACCCACCCACACACCCACCCACACACACACACACACCCATATACTCTCCACAACGCTAAACTTACTGTAAAGTAATACAAAAAGTCGTTCTGCTTCAAAAAGAAAGAAATAAGAATTACAACTACGGTTTGTGAACATCAAAAACAACATATTTAATACATTCCTGGAATGTTACATGAAGGAAAAAAAAGATTTAGAAGATAATGCACAAAAACATGCGGCTGGGTCAGCTGCTGTAATCGTGTAAAAATCTCGCTTTAATTTCCATTTCATTTTATGGACTATAGCTGGCAGAAGCGCCTTGTTTTGGTTTGCACATTGGCACAGGCCCTCCTGTCCCATTTGGCTCTCACAGAGTTCATGATTTTAGTTTTGATCAACTTTGCAAAACGCGATTGTTGGTTTCTCATTCACAATGATGGATTACCTTTACCTTTACTGAATTAGAAGTTGTTTTCTATGCGGTTTGAAACTGAATGAGAGGTTTGATTTAAAAACATCTTTAATCGTGGCGCATCATGTAAAAGCAGTCCGAATTAACATTAAATGGAACATTAGATGAAAAATGAGCAAAAAACTGGATGATGGAATGGTCCTTTAAAAAAAACAAGAGGGGTAGGCACTTATCTTCAGATGGCCCAAAAAACACTCGTAATCCAGTTCTTGAGAGAATATATTAAATGTCAGTGAGTCTAGAGGGTGTTTTATTTCTCGGGGGTTTTCTGCTTGGCGAGGGCTGTTTGAGGAGCAAGTGGCCCTTATCAGGCGTCGAGCAGTGAGAGATACCTGTGACAGCCGACATGTTTGAGGCCCAAGTGCTTAATCTCTGGTCCCTTCCACCGTGCAGCGAGGCACATCACCAAAGCGGGAGGGGAGTGACTGCGCGCATTTCAAATCAGGCGATGCGGAGAGAGAGAGAGAGAGAGAGAGAGAGAGAGAGAGAGAGGGAACAGAAGGGGAAGAGAACCCGAGTAGCGAGAAACTCCGAGAGCGACGCTCTAATCGTATCAAAGACGTCTACAAACAAACACGGGTGAACCGTGATTGATGGGAGCGCGGTTAATAGGACTCCCAATCTAACACCGGGGCGAGGAGGGAGGGCGGCGGGGATCAGAGATCAATAGCGGCTCGGAAGCATGTTAGGGAATCATACTGAATCAGATTGATGACAGCTACTGGTGATGTATTTGGCAATCTAATTTTAACGCAAAGTAACTCGGTGATAGTGCCGCCGCAAGACTGAACCGAATCCTCCTGGGCCGGTCGGCGTCAGCAGCTGTTGAGAGTGAACTGTGTACAGCTGCAGGTGTAGGGGGCAGCGGGAGTGGGAGCGGTTTTTTAGCTATGATTTTCAATTCATGCACTATGCCATGAAAGTGCACTGAATTATTCATCCTTAGCGGCAATCTCACAAATATTTTAGGTCCAAAAAACCTCCCTTAGTGCGCTGTCAGGCTCGGACATATACTCCGACCGACGGCTCCGGCTTCATATTGAAAGGATCAGACCGGTATATTCGCAGCGCGGCCCAAGAATCCTGAGCAGCTGGCAATAAACTGGCCGCAGATTTGACGTAGCCAATCATTGCTTTGCACAGGGGAGTGGAAACGATGCCAGTAATTCCCCTTTCCATCCTCAACCTAACCCTCCTATTCTCAGGACTGGACTACAGGGAGCTTTGCCAGGGAAGGCAGCCACAACATGGACAGACACTCATTTTAGAAAAGCTCATTGTGTGCATGTGTGTGTGTGTGGTTGTGTGTGCATAGTGTGTGTACTGCATGCCGTAATATATCTTATGTAAATACCATGCACTTCTCTGCATCTTCGCTAAACACCACCAACTCCTATGTATCTATATTCTGGTTAATAGCTGCAATATACTGCAACTCTTTAAAGGCAATGGCTTGTGAGTATGACTGAAAACAAATCAGGCCAAGAAGGAAATATCTTAGGTTGTGTGCTATTGCATAAGCATTTTATGTTTGAATCCATAAAGGAAAATTATAGACTATTACAGAGCTGTGCATTAACATGAATCACTCGGACGGCTCGATATTTCTCTGTTGCCCGGTACAGCGATTTCTCTTTCAGGAAGGACACAGTACAGCATCACCAACTGGCCAACTTTGTCTGCTGAATGAGGCTCGTTGGGGGTTGGATGAATCCCTCCCCTGTTCTGGTTTTCTGGGCCGAGGGCTGTATGATGGGGCTCTGAGTCCTTGGCCTGGGCCAGGTGGCAGCTGGGAGAGAGAGTCCCCAGCCAGGCTTCGGCAGCCCTCGCTCTGGTCCTCAGCCACTGCCGCTGCCGCCAGGGGCGCGACACCGGCGCCTCCGACCCGCACGCCGGTCACAGTCCGACCCGCGGACTAGTCACGGTCTATCTGCGGCGGCCAGTCTGCCTGTCTGAGCACCTGCCTTTTGACCACGGCTGGCCACAGTTAAGAATTTCTTTGGTCAACCAGTGACTATTATGCGCCGCCGTTTAATAAATCATCATTTTAAAGCTGCACTAGGTGAGATTTTTCTGTAAAAATACACCCGTCTTAGCTTAGATCACAATGTGCGACTGCAACAGAGAAGAGCGTCCCATCCATGATAATTTAGATGCTGTAGATCTGCTCTAAATTAAATTCTGGTCTCTGTATGGACACTGGCATGAAATCTTCTCTGCCCACAGGAAGAGATGAATCAAAACTTAAAGTGCTAATCCACAAGATACTTGTTTTTTTGGGCTGGGCCATAGGCGCAGCACCTTACTTTGCCCTGGGGTTTAACATCTTATCAGTTTAACATTTTGAAGTGTGCATGCCTGGAGGTTTGGCTGGACCGGCCCAGCCTTCACTAGGGACACCAAGTCCTGTATGATTTTATTGACGTCTTTGCTAAGCAGTCATTGCAGTGGTGGATATTTTTGTGGATGCTTAATATGCTGCTCAGCTGTCATATCTCATATACATTCTTAGTATTTGAAGCCAACTTTATATAGGCTATAACAGAGATGATACTGACACCATCACACTATATTATTTTGTCTCCATTTTTGTTGCTAAGCGCTCATTGTTGTGATGTCACTAGAGATCACCTGTCAATCAAACAGTGTGCCCAGTACTGTGACGTCTCTTTCCTTGGATTTTTTGTTTCTTTTCTTTGTCTGTTCAGCCATGGTGGCTATCACTGCTCATGCTAACTACCCAGTTCTTCTTCTGTTTACTCCAAACAAACCAAGAATGTAAAACGCATCACTTCCCGTGTGCTAGAGGATTTTTCCCAGGAAAGACCTACTAGACACCAGGTGTTTGGAACAGCAAATGTAAAAGGTTCATGAACTGATATTCTGATATCACTATTGTGTTAAATCAATCAGCAATACAGAGACTTTTATTTATGTGAAAATGTTGTAGATCTTTGCTTCAAGAACAAAATACAAAGGTTGAACCATCCAGACACTAAGAAGAAGACATTTAGAACCCAGGAATGTGCAGTTTACTGCCAACACGTTACATGGCTTCTCAAAATTCAAACAAGTTACCTCTTGCTGGCATTTGGGGCTGCCAGTGTGCGAAGGTGCATAGTGCAGCTTTAAATGTCATTTTTCTCATGTAAAAACAGATGCAATTTATCTAAACCACTGTCTCAACAAACACAGTATTTGTCCTGCTTATAATCAGATCTGTCTGATGCATTTTCCACAAGGTAGCCTCCATTTTCCACAATGTAAAAGTCTTTTCTAAAGCATGTCCTCAATGATGATACTTCATTTTTGGACTGACATGTTCAAACATTCTCAGAGTTTACCACATCACAGCTAAGCAGTGCAATTTACCACATTGTCACTATGCAAACCAGATAGAAACACAAATCTAATTTGGTCCAGCAGTCATAAAGTAAACTAATTGCTAATGCTTTGTTTGCACAGTATGGCTCATGACGCTATTATGGACAGCACTGTTTAATGACTTTCTGTGTCTGGCAATAAGGACTTCACTGACTTTCAGTGTGAGGCAAAAGACAGTGAGTGGAGGCATGTAAGCATCGAAGGACCTTTCAGCTCTGACAGGCATTACTGGTGGGATTTCTTTTTTCTTTCAGTGGAGAATTAAAGAAAAAAAACTCTACCTCCACCAAACTGATTTAGGTCAACTAACATAATACCAAACAAACAAACAGCAAATCAATCAAGGGAGCTCAGCCCGGCTTCTGGCACTGTCCTTTTTGCAAGGATAGACAACGTACATCAGTGAAAAGAAGATTAGCCACTCAAGTGTAAAGTTAAGCTACTGCACAGTGGAGTTAATGCTAGACAGTTTTCAGCTGATAATAATGTTATTGTAAAGTTTAATGAAGCACACTATCTGCCAAACATAAATTGCCTTTAAAAAAAATTAATGGTGGTGAATCTGTGAAGAAGTGATGGTGAGCCAAGCCATGTTTGATGCTGCCATGTACATTATTATTATTATAATTTTTGGTATTACTTTTTGTTTTGTTTTGAAAAACTATTTATAGAGCAGTTTTTGAAGTGCTTCACAGGACAACAGACAAGAAAACAACCAAGCCAAAAAAAACCAGCAAAGATGGAATAAACAGATAATAAAATAACAATAAGAGAAAGATGACAGTGATCAATCTAAGCAAAAAAATAAAGTAAAAGCAAGTTTCTAAAAGTAGGTTTTCAGGAGTGATTTAAAAGAAGACACTGGAGAAGCTGTGATGATCTCCTGCCTGAGAACAAAGGCCCCCCTTTGTTTTCAGCCTGGATTTTGGTGCTAGGTGCTAGTCCAGCACGAGCCTCGAAGGTGATCAGTAAAATCTTCAAATCAATTCTAAAAAATTCTCCTGCAGCCGGTGCAGAGAGGCTAAAACGGGGCTAATACGGTCACGTCTCTTAGATTTAGTTAAAAGCCTTGCTGCTGCAGGCGAGAGGGAGAGAATTCTGACTGAGACGAGAGTAAAGAGAATCGCAGTCGTCCAAAAGAGATGTTAAAAAAAAGCGTGGATCATTTACATGTCAAGGAATCTATAAGCATGTATATGTATAAGACATTTTTGATTGGTAAAAACAGCCGTGTCTCAACTAGAGTTTTTGCATTGCCTGCATCATTAAGCTGCCTCTCTCTCTCCTTCTCTCTCTCCCTCTCTCTCTATTTGGCCAGTGCTCGATACCACTATTCCCATGGCAACGCAGCCTCTGCATGAGCAAGTCCCCGCTACCTCTGTATTTTGGCGACCATTTGAAGCATTTACTGTCGGGCGTAAGGTCAACCATACAAATTGGTCAAAAGCTAAACAAAAGAAATAGCGGCCCCGGCGGCTCCCCATTTCCGGGAGAAGGGCGTATCTTCGCGTTCCGGTCTGGAAAGAGGAGAAGAAGGAACAAAGTGAGACCGTCGACCATCGGGTCCGGTCCACAGGGGAACGTCAGTGTATGCCGAGCACACAGTGTTATGAGGGGGGGGCGTCTCCTTGGGGTGCTGCTTCCATCCAGCTGGCCGTTCACCCCTTCAAACTGACAGGCAGACTTTTAGCCCAGGACCCAGACACCCCCCCCCCTCCCCGCTGGGGCACTTCCAGAAAGAGCTCTGCTCAACTCAGTCTTCACTTTTCACACCCAGCCACATACTAACTTTAACCTTTACAGTCTTGGACAAGCCAGGGCGCAGTAATACTCAATATATTTGCTGTGCCACAGATGATTTCTTTCCTGAGGTTGGACTTCTGTTCCATCGTCCAGTAGGCTGCAATGCTTTTTGCTTTCCACAAGGCACCAGCTAAGAGTTAACAATGCACAGCTGGCCATGTGAGTGCAGCTCTCACATTACATCACCCTTATATTTCATTTTATGATGCATTCTATCTTATCCATCACCCGCTAATGACCTCATACTCAACTCGACTTGCGGGACGAGTGGTTTATCCCGCCATTGCTCTTACGGGCCCTATTTTCATTAGCATATTTGGCAATAAAACAGTTATGCTTTACCTCATTAATAATTGAACTGTGCTTTTTTTTTTTCTCCAGCAGCCATTTCAGTATATGGCTGAGCCCAGCACTTTGATTCAACTCCGCCGAGATGGGGCCTTTTCTGAGGAAAGACTCATTGATTCATTAATCGCATTTCCGATTCCATAACATTTCGGAAAAATCTAATATCAAACCCCGCGCTGCCCGAATAATTAAGTCAAACCAGAAGATAAACACAAACAGATCATGCGGGTCGAACGAGTGGCTCCTCCTCCGGCCGGGGGATCAATGCCGCCGAGTCAATTTACAGCCGATGGCTTTCACAAGTCGGGCCAATCCATCGCTGATTCAATTGTATCCCATTAAGCGTGTGCGAGGTGATACTAAAGGTGACACAATCAAAATCCAATGGGTTCATCGTTCAATAATTGCCTTCTGCGGGAGCCAGCCCCACCGCCACACAACATAATGAAAGATGTGGGAGCACCTGGTTCCCCACTGCCTCCTGTAGCTGGAGGCCTCTGCCCTGAGATAGATGTAAGGGCCCACTGACAGCAACACTTCATTGACATCACTGGATAGATGTGTCAGCTGTTCTAACATCTTTTCATAGCTCATGAAAGACTCAATGCAATCCCACAGAAATGCTGTCTAAGCAGTGAATCGCTTGCCTCGGAAAACCTGAATCTGAAAAAAGAGACTCGGTTGCTAACCTTTGGGACCGGTAATGAAAAGGGTGAGGTTTCAAGCACCTTTAGGTAAAAATAAATAAATGAATTGCTGAACACGGCCTCCGGTTTCTGCCGTTCAATACGACAGCACAATCGGTATGTAAAAAACCGAAGCTGACCTTCTCCACCTATTACCGAGCGTCAGGCTGTTCTGAAGACTCATCTGGTTTTCCAGCCAACTCAAACTTGTGCAGTGAGAGTCAATAAAACACGCATGAGCCACGCCGGGCCTGAATGCCAACGACAACAGCAGCCGGTGCCCTCCTCCACAGGTGTCGCTTGAGTCACTTCCCCATGCTTCACATGAAACGTGGCGCGGCTGCCCGGTGCGTCACCTCCTCCGCAGACCGGCCCACCTTTCAGCAAGTCCTCGGCTTTCAACCGCCGAGCTTTATTTACTCTTTCCAAAAACCAGATTCAACTGGAATCCAGAACTACCGATCGCTCGGTGAAGACGGAGCGGCCCGCGTCAGTATGGGGGCCAGCTACCGTCCCGAGGATCACCTACTGCTGAGGTGGGCGCTTTCGCTGCCACGCCAGAACAGGATGCGGACAGGAACGGGGCTGCAAAAAAACACAAAAAAGAGCCATAACAGCCGGTGGGCTCATTTTCGTGTTAATGCCTTCCAGACGAAGACGCAAAGCAGCTATGAAAACAGAATTCAGCCCGAGCTAAGAAGGTCAACAGTTAGTTACTACCCAGCAGTTTCCCTGGAAAGTCTGCGTCCTGCCCTCCGTGTTACGCAACCTCACTGCAGGGCGAATGTGATGGAGGAGCCTGGGCAATCACAGACAATTTGATTTTTTTGGTTTAGCATTACTAAAGCCAAGCGATTTACATAATCTCCATTTGGTCGCAATTTATCATGTCCGACTACAATTTAGTAAGCAATTTCCTGCTTTCAAGCTATCTATTAAGGAGTATGAGTACAATGGTGATATTAAGCAGACTGAACATGTATTTTATTCAGTGGCATTAAGGAAGAACTGTTATAGATAGCCATTGTGTAAACGTCAGAGGATATTAATGCCCCAATCCCTTAATTGTAGCATGGTGCCCCCTTTTATACCGCCAACACCCTGGCTTTGTTTACATAGTGATTTAGTGAAATGAAGCCAATTTTTAATGCTGAATTGTATTGTCTGTATGACTAATAGTATATGACAGCTAAACATGAGATTTAAATCATGAGTTGGGGTCAATTTATTTTCAATTCATCATTTTAATTTTAATTCTAACTGAAATTTGTGTGATAACAGAGATTCCATTCTCAGTCATGTCTGTGATAATAATAATAGTAGATATTTTTATGGCAAAAAAAAAAGGATTTTGAAGAAAATCCATTTATTGAATTGAAACTGAACTGACATGTATTTTCAGGATAGTTTGGATTTGTAGTATTTGGAAACACTGCTGTTAAACAGGCTTGTACTTTTAGTTATGATGAATTAAAGTTCCATAAAACATATTTTCTATCTATAAGTGAAACCCTTCAAAAACATGAAGCGATGCAGATAAATTATAGATGCTGTTTTTAACACTAATCTGTATTGGGCAACATCTAGCACAGAGACATGGACTCATTTCTTCATATGGATCAGCTTGAACTCCTGTGCTGGACCCTATAGGACGTGCACACACCCACACACACCCACACACAGACATACACTTTGCGATGCTATCTCACTATCTCACTTAATTAGCTCCTAAAGGCAGCCCTCCCCTGCATTAGTGGACCTATCTGTGCCTTTCCACCATACCACCACTTTATAAATGGAGTATACATTTCAGACAACCTTGAGCTGTTTGTACTGGATGATGCTTATCTCGTGCTGCGGTCACCGCTTAAGATCAAGGGTATTTTGATTAAAAAAATAAAAAAAAAATTATAATAAATACGACGCGGTGTGGGCTCTCTTGACTTCTTTGAGCCTGTCGTTTTGTCAGATCAGCACTGCCCCGGCCGGGTCAACCTGCTCAATGTTAGATGGAGACGGCTGATAGAGAGCGAAGCCCAGCAGAGGCTTTTCAAAGAGACAATTCTATGAATGAGCGTTTGGAAATGCTTCAGGATTCATGCAGAGAAAACCATGGGCTCTCCACTTGGCATTTTCCATAACAACTCCACCACCACAAAGCAAATTAATTTCAGACTAATTGGGCTAACAATCAGCTTCGGTGTTTGAAGAAATATGAAATGCTGTTATCGCTATCTTCCTGCTGGACGCTGCTATATGAGCTCATTTCATTTATTCTCAGGGAAAATGTTCTGCAGACGAGCAGAACAACACCTGGAATTCTGTCCTGGAGCTATATTGACATAGATGCAGGTACCAATTACTCATTTTCACGTGTTTGTATGTGTCTGAATGTGTGTGTGTGTGTGTGTGTGTGTGTGTGTGTGTGTGGTTGGAAGGGTGGATGCACTGTACTCCTCTTTTTTTAAATCGTGCCTTGCTAGAAAACCAATTCAATTGAAGACCAGATGAGACCAGATGATGGCACATAATTCTCCACTTTGATTCAAGATGCCTTATTATAGCACAGTGCTGCAATGCTGACAAACACAAACTCCAAGTCGTTTGAATTTCAGGTGGGTGTTGTTGTTTTTTTTTTCTCCTCCTCCCAGAGCAGGGCATCCTCAGGGAGTTCAAGATACAAATTCATCTTTTCATTTCATGCACAGAGAGAGGTAAACAGTGTTTTCTCTCCTACTGTGATTGCCAGGCGCACTCTGAGTCCCTGCTCTCCACGCTGTGTTGGGGGTATTTGGTGACATTTGGGACGGTATCACAACAGCACTAAGCAGACTTGACACCGCATGAGCACCTTAAGGTCAGTGACCGATGGGAACAAAATATTCATACATTATTTTTCAAAATGTATGTTTTATTTTCTGTTATTTCATGTGACTTGCGTTATTCTCATACGACTCGTTTATGTTTAAAAATTCACATGATACACTTTATAATAGCAATTTCCCCAAATGTGAGTAGACTCATCATAAGGCAAATGGCCATCACTATAAACAAAAATCAATTCTATTTTCATGGAGGCATTGCTTTATGCTTGTTTCCTTAACAGACCCATCCTCATAAAACTTACATCAGTTTCATGCTACGCACTCTATGAAGGTATACTCTGATATATACTATGATTTAGGTCTTAAAGCCTAAAAGGTGGGTAAACTCTGTTCTGCAAATTAAATAGTGGGTTAACGGTGAGTTTCGGTGGCTTTAGCATCCGTTCCATCCCTACACCCTGCACTATATGTCTATATGGCAGCAACATGAATAGCTTGAAGATTGTTGATCTTGGGAAAAGCCTCAGAAACAGCAGTCAGCATGGCAGACACCAGACAGCCTGTCACTCTGTCCCACAATTCAAATTCAAGCATGCAACCAGTCAATATGTTGCTTTATAATGAGTCCCCCCCCCCCCCCCCCCTCCCTCTCCTGCTGTGCCCACATCACTATTAAGCTGCAACACGCCTCGCTGTAGAGCTGGCCATGCATAAGACTGAGTCCTGTCAATTGCCGATATTACAGCGGGGATGTATAGGCGACGGCTTGAAGGAAAAAGACAAAATTCACTTCTGTCCCAGCAATCCGGAGACATGTTCACCTGCTGCATTGTAGGATAGTGGTGCTATGCGCCTGCAGTCATTCCTACTGAGTCTATTCTGGCTCCGACAGCCTCAAGAATGTTCCTGAAAATGCAAAATCAAAGCTCCAGCCCGAGTGTTGGGTCAAGTTCAGCGTGATGAGTCTATAATTTCTGGTTTATCAGATGGGACACACTAACGCATGATTTTTACCGGCCACTTAACATTTAATAACACCACAGCCTGCATGATAAAAGCGCAGAAATTGCAATAGGCTCGCATTCCAGCGTGGTTATCACACACCGATCCGAAAGCACGACGGGCAATTTCAGATAATGAACTCTTTGTCATGTAAAGCCACAAATGATGAAGGTTGCCTGCTAAAGGACAGAGGGGATTACATCCAGCCACGGCAAAACGCTCGGCGCAGGTGATAAAGTAATAACCCCGGACCGCACTAACAACGGCCGGGGTGCCAAGTTTCAGCGGACTGCGCATCCCCGGTTCATCCTTACCTTTCTCCTCGTCCGAGACGGTCCAGGGCTCGGCGCGCGGAAATAATCCCGAGAATACGGCCAGGAAGGCGATGAGAAAAAACTCGGACATGGTTGCGGAGAGCGGGCGATAGAGAGCCGCCGCGGTACTTCTCCTGCTCCTGGTCCTGGTCCGGGTCCGGATCCGGGTCCAGTCTCCCCCTCCACCACCACCTGGTTGTCGAGCGCCGTTATTCGGTGATGTCCAGCGGAACTAGTGCGCAGAACAGAGCAGCGCTCCCGCCTGCTCCCCGACACACTCGCACCGCCGCTCTACAGTGAGCAGACGCACCGGAGACGGCAGGAGCGACGAGAGAGGCAGAGGGACGGAGAGCAGAGCAGAGCAGAGCAGAGGAGGCGGGGTGGGAGTGTGGGAGGATAAAGAATGAGTGCGTCTTTCTTGTCTTATTTCAATGATTAAATGCCATCGAGGTGGTGCGGATAGTCTGGAATGAATCCCATTGATTAGGTATAAACCAGTTGGTGTCCAAAGTGGGGTCCGGGGACCCTTAGGGGTCCATCACCAAACCACTAACCTATGGCAAAGTCTCTGCATCTAATGTCATTTGCCACTAAAACTTGCTAACCTGATAGATTTCTGGTGGAGCAATGGCTGATGACTGACAAGATATTATTATTTGGTCAATGTGATAAATTATTAGACAAAACTATCATCTTTGAGGGAACATATTGGTCCTGAGTGCTTGATTTTTTTTTTATTAGATATGGCTTCCAAATAGATTTCTGGGTAATTTTGAATGGTATTTGCTTGCCATTATATGCATTAAAAACTGCAGGATCAAATTTGGAGTGCAGCATCTTGCCATATCCAGTTGAAGTGCACATTGAGCTCGATTGGGTCCTCAGAAAAAAAGAGGAATAATTCATTTTCGCCCTAATCTAATTCATTATGATTGATCCAGATACAGCATTTCTATTCTCATCATAGGTTTCACTCTCACCCCTATTATCTCCCTACAGTGGAGACAGTTTTACAATTCAATACAAAATCAACAGTAAAAAAAAACATCTTCCCATATGGTTCCCCGGGATAAAATCTTATCAAATAGGGGTCCGTAACCTAATCTGTGTCTGCCCATGGGTCCGTGACATGAAACATCTGTGGAGCCTTGAGCTGTATTGTTTGAATCTCTCAATCCATTTGTAGACCAGGAGGTTACCAAAGTTTTTCATGTAAACAGCCCCGAATTGATACCCATTAGACTACAGAGCATCACTGATAAGATTTTGTCCCAGTGAATCCCCTATTTGAGAAAAACAAATGTGCAGTTAGTAGGGATAGGCTGATATATCGAAATTCAATATATCGCAATACAAACACGTGACAATAGGTATCGTGGGGCAGAAAAATGAATCGCAGTATTTTACTCTATTGTACATTTGTGATTACTATATTGTAGTAATCACAAATGAGTTAGTTTGCCCAATTTCACAAGCTCTCCATTGAAATTATATTATTTGCACTTTGTAATGACATTTTAAAATTGTTGTTTACATTCTAGCAAGCCAATGCCATTGCTAGCAAGATTTGTGGCTCAGAAATAAACATAATTTGTGAGATAAGCATAACCTCCCATCCCTAGCAGTTAGTCGTGATTTAGTATAGATCTATAAAACTGTCTATACTGTTGGTGGGGAGGTAACAGTGGGGAGAGTGAAGAGTGAAACCTCCAATCAGAATAGTCGCTCTTATGCAATCTGTCATTCTAACTTATAGTGCAGTGGTTCTCAATGTGGGGTGCGGGGACCACCTGGGGTCCTTGAGGGGGTTCCAGGGGGTCCCCAGCAAATTGATGAATTGTTAAAATTCACCATTATGAATGTAGAAGAATGACTATTTTGATCATAGTTTCAGTGTTATCTTTCTACCTACAATACAGATAGTCATGGAATTTTGGACAAATATTCTCAGATTTGGGTCCAAGTGGCAAAATCTCATCAAATGGGGGTCCGTGACTCTAATGTGGACTAAATTAGGGGTCCTTGAAATAAAAAAAGTTGAGAATCACTATTCTAGTGAATGAAATATAGTGAAATGTAAGTATTCCGCATTTTGCTGGAGACTGCTGTTGTAGATTAACTATATCCATTTTAACATGATTAACAGAAAGGCCTTTGAATGCTCTGCTGTCTAGCATCAACAAAAAGTAGCTGTGTTTGTTCCGGAAAAATTATGCCAGAGGTAGTTCTTTGTTATTGTTGCAACAATATATATTTTTTATTGTTATTTTATTGTACAGTAAATCAATAGTAATTAAAAACTAGTTATTGCAAGGAAGGTACATATTATCATTATTGATCAGCCCATAGATAGATAGATAGGAGTGACTGATGAAAAGTATGGGGCATTCAATATTTCTTCCAATAAACTACAGATTAGATTCCCTGCATAGGAACATCCTCTTGATCAGATGGGCCGACAATCCACTCAATCCAAAGATACATGAAAGGAAATGTGCTCTGCATGTGCTCTACCTGGGACGCCTTTCATTGAAAATGTGTCCCGCGAGGTTATCGATCAGGGGTGTTTTGAACATCAAAATGCCAGCATTTACGTCATCTATCACTTGTAGCACAGAAGAAGGAGCAGAAGAAGAAGAAACAAAGAATAGATCCTATTAGTCATGTTCTCTCCCGGACTGGATAAGTATCGCAGAAGGAATGAACCTGTGGAAACGGGCGAGTAAACAGGCAGCGCTCAGCCTTGTGAAGAGTGCCCACACAGCAGACAGCCCACGGCTAGGCCACGGGATACTACAATCCATCTACAATCCCACTCTGAGCACTCGCTGGACCTTTGGCAAGTCTTGGCGAATTCCCTCACGCAATTTGCTGGGTGTTGCATAGCTCTGCCAGCGCTCAGGTTAGACTGTCGGAGTATCACAAGCAAAAACTCTGGTGAAAAGTAGTGCTGATAAACTCAGGAGGCATAATCTTTGCTGATGACTGTCTCTTGGCCTAGACGCAGGGGCGGACTTAGTGATTTGAGGGCCCTAGGCAAAGGCAAGCATGGGGCCCCCTGGATCCCAAATCTCTCCATCTTTTCTATATGTAAACTTGGGTAGCTTTGCTTATTATATTTTTTGTATCTTCTCTCTCAGCTAGTTATGCAGTGGCAAGGGAAAATGAGCTTAAAGTCAAGTGGCAAAATCGCTGTAGCCTGACTGAGTATGGGGGGGGGGGGGGGGGGGGGGGTGGCCATGACTCAAGATTGTCATAATTTATTGTAACAAAAAGAGGGGTTTTTCAATAATAAATTCATTAAAAATGAGTATACATTAGTTCTATTCTTGTCTTTTGTGGTGCCCAAGGCAGTTGCCTACCTTAACCTTAGATTACCTTACCTAACCCTACCCCTGCCTAATGGTAAGACTGTCCCTGGGTAGACATTTGGACTGGACAGCTGAGAGCCTCTACATCACACTATTTATCCATACAGTACAAATGTGCATCTACTAAATGCATTTGAAATTGCGTCACATACTAATTGCTCCCACACTGATGAATTGAGCAGTTAGCGCTATTCAAATACAAACAAACCCTACCTTGTCACGCTGTTTTAAATTCATTAAGCCGAGCGTTGTTTAAGGTGGCGAAGAGATGTATCTTAGATGAGATGGCAACATGCCTAAATATCACTCGGAACAATCTGTCATGCTTCATTATTGAGTTGTCACAAAAGAATGGGCAAGTCCCAGTCTTCAAGGACGTTACTTTACACCGATGTCTCTGCTATTGCTCACTGCCAGGGCTGCAGCGTCTTCTGGTTCGCAGAAAAACAAGTTGAATAATAGAAATTGAGGACAGCACATTGTGAGACCACACTGTGGGTGTTATGTGTGAATATTGAAGGTAGGCTGCATTTTCCACAGTAACTATGGTGGCTGCAATTTGATTGACCTGCCTTGACATTTTTTCTGAGCATGGAAAAATCCTCTTCCGTTCGCTCATAATGATTCATATGCACTTGCACTGGAGCTGTGTTGCATCTGTGCATCTGCTGTCCTTCTCGGCCTCTCCTCTCCACCTTTAGCCGTAATTAGCGACGGCCGTTCACCTATACACAATCACATCAGCTTAAATCTAAAGCCGTTGCGCTAATAATGAGCGTTGCCATGTACAGAGAGGGCTTGCACCTGTCAATAAGAGTAATGCTCAGCGGCAGGCCTGGCTGCGGTGCAGATGTGTCAGAGGGAATCAAGAGCTGGTGGCGGCGGTGCTGCTGAGCAGCGGAGGCCGGGGCAGCCTAATAGGCCGCTCACGCATCGCGCGTGTCACTCACTTGCGTTACCGGTCCTGACACGCGGGGCCGGATGGGGGGGCCTGTCCCACCTGTCATGCACACACACTGACACGCAGCAACGCGGGCGGGCGGCCCCACGTGACCCCGGGGTCATAGATCTCGCCGTCCGCGTGGAGCGGAGTGATGCTCTGCGGGTCGTTTTCCAGCACCGTGTCCTTGGAGCCGCTCTCCCTGACTGACATGAGTGATGGCTGACTGCCATCTCTCCCCCCCCCCCCCCCCCCAATGCCAGCTCTCTCACTGCTTCTGCTGCGCCTGAGCTACATTGGCTTCGGATACTTGCCGTCGAAAGTGTAACATCCCCCAAAATTAGCAGCAGCCATTGACCCTGCTTGACCCTGTCATAGTCGCAGGCTCATTATCAGCCTAATAACGCTGCCGCTGTGGTTTCGCCGCAGCTTATAGCCTCAGCATTCTTGCCCGGCTGACTTACCACAAGAGTCCCCCTCAGAAGTCGAAAGCAATTTTATGAAATGAGGAATAAGCAAAATATGGTTCCCAAATCCGGTCTGACGTGTGTTTTGTTTCTGTTGACAGTTATTTGACGGAGAAGCAGGAAATCCAATGGACGTAGGCCGGTTCGCTGTCGCCGCGGCGGGCGAGCCGCACCGCTCTGCCAGGGCCGTAAAGTGATGAGGATCTGGTGGCGCTCCCCGGGGCCTGGGGGCTTGTTAATCAAGCAGTGGGATGACAGGCCATTTGCTGCATGAATCACTGCACTCTCGTCATGCTGGAAATGACTTGCACTTTTTGAAAAGGGGGATGTAAACTGTACCTTTGATGCCCCCTCTTGGGGTAGTGTGCGGGGAGGGCTGTGTGTGTGTGTGTGTGTGAGTGTGTGTGTGTGCTGGATGACAAGCTGCAGGGATATACCACTATCAAATTGATTTAGGAGTCTTCAACCACAGTCAGCGGCCCATAAATAAAACAATGGCATGTTTTCGTGTTTCCTGCACCAAACAGAAGCTGTTTTGGCTAGCTCCGATTCATCTGCTTTATACAGAAAACCCATCCACAGCCGGTCTCACTGTGAAATGACAAACATATTTTATTGTATAACACAACACAGAGATGTGTGAGTTGATTGTTCTGTTATTCAGCAGCTCACATGTACATCTCGGAGGAGATGCGCATCATACATTTAATTCTCACAAATACAGAACAACTGTGATGGCGTTTCCTGTGCCTGCGCAAAAGCCGTTTGAGGACCAATTTCAACAAAGCAATTTCAAGTTAATTACCTCTGTTTGAAAACTGAAAAAAAAAAAAAAAAACCTCCACCAACCTCTATTTATTCATGAGTGAAGGAGCAATCATGGTCTTGGTAAGTGAGGAACAACATGACACCAAAACAAGAGCATTTTCCAGTTATGATTTTTTTTTCCTATTATTAATTTTGTGTTTAAATTTATTTTTTAAAATTATACCAACACACTTTATCATCCTCAAGGGAAAACAAATACAAGCAGACACATGCTCGCGAGCACTCGAACACACACACTCACTGCCATGGCGGGCAATACACTCTGATGTCTAACTTACTACTGCCATCTAGGGATGCATGAGAATTCTGGTTAAGTGCTGCACCATGCACATCAATTTCACATTGGGTGCACTGCATACTGTATATTAGTATGTAACCATATAAGTACAACCGGGAGAAAAAAGGCAAATGAGAACAGAAAAGATCACTCAGTGTGCTCGAGTGATTATGCGTGGCTTTATCTTGGAAAATAAAGCCTGTGCCTGTGTAAACGGAGAGTCCCGCTGCTTGACCGTGAAAGACTGTAATGGGAAAAAAGCCCAAACGCTGTCCTTCCATCTGCGTGCGACAGTTGAAGTCTCTCTCCCTCGCAATATTTCTCGCCGGCTCCCAGTGGACGGCCGGGTTAGACGAGCCGCGGCGCAGACAGTGCAGCTCGCCATCACTCTCCGCTCACAGCAGGAACCCACTCCTACTGAATAATGAACTCAATCTCAGCTCTGCCTCAGGGGGGGACCTCGGAGCCGCCCTCAGCTTAGTGCGGGACTTTGTTGCCCAAATGCACGCGCACGCTCACACAAGCACACACACACACACACACACACTCCTTCTCGCTGTCAATCTCTGCTGCTGCCACAAGTAGCCCTGTAAGAAATGTTCCTCAGATTGGCAGTGGAGGAGGGGGAAAAAGGAGAAGGGAGGAGTAGAGCAAGGGGGGCGCAGGAGGATGGCGATGGTTTCAGGCTGGGGGTGAGGAGGGAGGAGGGGAGGAGAGGGGGGCAGCTGATTTTCAGGAGCGGTTCCCCAGCAGGGGCGGCAGGCAGCTCGGGCCCTCCAGGGGGTCCAGGGAGAGCGTTTCTAAGGGAAGGAGCGGGAAGGAGGCAGAGGTGGCGGCGGTAGTGTGAGGGATGAGATGAGCAGAGAGAGAGAGGGAGAGAGAGACAGCCGCTGGATACCTGGCTAATGAGTAATGGCTGCGCTTCCCCTCCGTGATTGAGATTTAAGAGGTGTGGGTAGGTTGAGTTGGAGGGGGGTCAGCGGCGGCGGTGAGTCAGCCGACCTTTCCGAAAGCCCTTCACCCCGCCAGCCTCCACGCAGAGCCCATTAGCCGTCGGAATATGACAGCTTTTAATTAGATCCAACATAATTAACGAAGACGCTAATGAAATTTGTGGGCTGCTGCATGTCGAATCTCCAAAACAACGGCAACAACGATAAAAAAAAAAAAAAACAATGTCCAGATGTGAATCTATTTGACGAGACAGAGCGCAAAATATTCACGTTCTGTTTCTGTGGCCTTGTTAGTTCAGTGCGGTGTCCTGTGCCTTTTTTTCTTAGTGGGCAGCCATCCTCCTTCTCTAACTCATACTGACAGATCCACTTCATGGTGCTTCTTTTCACAAGCCGTGGCAGCGGGCCAACACACGCGCGGGCACACACACTTACACACACACACACAGCTCCTCAGCAACATCTAAATAGGTAATTATCTGACTTGTGTGAGTGGGGAGGTGGCAGCCAGCAGGATCCACGTGATCAGCCTAAAACTAAAGCCTCTACTCAGCAAAGGAATATTAATTGCCTTTTTCCAAGTCGACAGCCGTTCAGAGAGAGAGGGGAGACTTTGCCTCGCTTGCCTATCAACAAGCAGTGGCTCCCGACTGCCAGCCAGGTTAGCGATGAATAGCCTCATTGTTGTCGTCGCCTTGTCGGAGGGAACAGTATGCCAATAATGTCGATGGTTAGAACAGGTCGGCCTGCTTCATCGTCAGTCAGGTGTCCACAGTACATATACGGACCTGCACTATTTATTCAGCTCTGAATGAGAGAGAGAGAGAGAGAGAGAGAGAGAGAGAGAGAGAGAGAGAGAGAGAGAGAGAGAAAAAAAACAGCAGGAGAGAAAGAGAGAGCTAAGAGATTTGGAGGTTCGGAGGAGGCGGGGTCACCGGGAGAGGAAATAATCCATTATACTGCAGGTTTTTATCATGCGCTATGTGAAGGGTCAGAAATTGGTTTCCTCTGATCAGTAAGGGAAATCAAATACAATAGTGATCTGGAAATTTCCACCCCAGAGTGCCTAGGTACTGATATCAAAACAGCCGCACAATGAAGAATATTAGAAATCTGCCGCAGGAACAGATTTTTACATTGCTTTTTTCTCTTTGCTTGGGCTCATTGATATGCATGACTGAGGTTCTACATTGATAAATGCCTGCTGAGCTCCCGATCAATTCTGTAATTTGCTATCAAAACTCCATGGTGCCATGTGTGTGCAGCCTTAACATGTCTATTTCCTATCTCTGAGGGTGTGTGTGTGTGTGTGTGTGTGTGTGTGTGTTTGTGTTTGTGTTGCAGCGGGGGAGTAAAGAAAGGCTAGAAAGTAAATAGGCAAAGTATGAAGTAAATGGGAAAGTAAAGGTTTGTTCCACAACTGGATTACCTTGAAATCTGTGCAGACTGGAGTTTTAGTTCTACAAACATTTCTCAGAGGCAGAACAGAAATAAAATATTTAAACCTCAGTTAAACCTATGGGCGGAGCCAAAGAACCGCAGTTTTCCTGGCTGAGTAACATTAGACTGAAGCAAAGGGAAGGGGTGAAAAGGGTAAAAAGGCAAGTGGTAGAGGAGGTAGCTAACAGGTAGCTAACAAGCCTGGCATTGTTCTTACTAATTCAATAAATTCCATCTAGCCATACTAAGTTATCTTGGTTAGCTAGTTAGCCTAACTGACCTTCCAAGTTCAAACTAGCCATACTAGCATGTAGCAACGTAGGTAAGCTAGTCAGCTAGCCTGCTGACCTTCCAACATCATGAATGCCATGGTCATGATTTAAAAAAAGAAGTCATTGGCATTTATATTTTTAATTTATATTTGGACCAGAGTTCCTTCTTTGCCATTCAACTGCCAGTTCGCTAACTTGTGCTCTAAAACTGTGGTTCTTTGGTTCCGCCCATTGAGCTTTAACTCAACCAATGAATTTATCAGCCACAATGCGTCTCCAGACATGTGGATCTAGGATCTAGGACATCTAGGAATTCATATGGAGCTTGAGAGCCTGACAAAATGAAAAGGGTAAGATAAGGAGCGACCACCATGTTGCATCGGCACTGGCATACACACCGGATCATTCATAAAGACTTAATATCTGGGGATGACCACTGATGCTGTGTGTCCATTAGGATCCTTCCTGCCTTTCTTCCTCCCTCTTGTCCCTCTCCTTTTCTTTCTGCTGTTTATCTTGCACATGAGTTGTGTTAATCGTGTTTATGGAAGCTGACACTTTGTGGTTGTGGCTTGCCGCCTCTCTTGATGGCCTGTTATGATTGATGGAGAGCGGGTAAAGAAGTAGACCATGTCTGCCCCCCCCCCCCCCCCCCCCCACCACATCCATCTCTTCAGTTCACCCTTTATGCAGCGCTAACTTGACTCTGAACAAGGTTGATGGCTCAAAAACAGTATTAGATGAATAATGTATTCTCTGTTATGTACTGTACATTTGGAATTTTGCAGAGGCGAGTGCAGGCATCAATGTTTCAGGAGGTGTTTTCACGGCGCGATGCTTCGTCATTATGCGCAGATCAGATGAGCCCTCAGAGGCCATTGTGCAGACTAGCTGCAGGTTATCAATGTGACCTGAGGAAAAGAATAGCCGGCTCATCCACAATGAACACTCCCCCGCCCCTCCCTGCCTCTCCTCCCTCTCTGTTTCTTTCTATTTTTCTCCTTTCTTTTCTTCTCTCTGGAGCTGAGGTCAGACGACAAGACTGTTAAAAACTTGCCCTTCGAGGGCAGTTCAGACTAAACGACAGTTCTTGAGTAACATACTTGCCATGCCATCGGGAAGCTGTTCACATTAGACGGCAGGGCAAAGATGAAGACGAGGGAACACACACTACCTGATTTTTTCCCAGCAGCTCACTGTAAATACAATTACAAAATAGTTGTTCTACCGTTTCTTGCTCCATGGCTCAGAAGCTACAGATTACATTTGCATTACAACTGCATTTTGAAGTGACACTGATGAAGAATATTGCATGAGACTTCTTTCACTTCATTTGTAATTTCATACTTACGTTGATTGATTCAGGCACGTTGCCATTTCATACCATTGTAAATGAGGTTTATTCCTCTAAATACAACTTATCAAGAACGGAGCAAGCGGACCTGTAAAATGTCTTTGTGGGAAGGAGTTTTGTAATGCGACTTCTCTCTCTGTTCATTCTCTGGTCAACATTGGCTGTTGCCAGGGTCTCTCTCAGATTTTAGTCTTGGTGGGTCTTGGACGGCTTCACACAACAAGAGCCCGGCCAGACATCGACCCGACTAAATCAAACATGTTTGGAAAAAATCTCTGACTCTGACTGGTCTGGAGTTGGTCTGGTTTCTGTCTAACATTAGCACTGTGGCCCATCTCTCCGCTGCTTTTCACTCTCTCTGCCTCATCTGTTTTCTCATGTCATTATCCATTCCACTGTTTTTCCTTATACCTATTGCACACTCAGCTGTCCTGTTGGGGGATCCCTCTTTGACTTGGCCCACCCAAGGTTTCTTCATTTTTTTTCCTAATAAGGTTTTCTTGGAGGTTTTTCCTTGTATGTTTTTAGGGTCTAAGGTTGGTAGGTAGGTTAGGCTATGTAGAATAGGTACGCTGTTATGTCTTGCCAATCTGCTCCTTTGCAAGCGGGACTTAAGTTTGAACCGTTCATGCAACAGTTTTTCATTGACGTTTCAGCAGAATAGAAAGATGTCTTTACAAAGACAATATTTTTGTCAAAATCGACCGACATGCTTGGTAAAGTTGGTAAATCCGATGACTAAACATGAATGTATCGATTGCATCAGTGTCGACTGAAGTAACATCAGAGCGGTCAGTCACTAGTGATTGGTTCAGGGAAAATAAACCCCCCCACCACACAGAAAACGGGGAGGCAATCTCAAAACGGGGAGGTAATCTCAGGCTGAACTAGAAGGGCACTCGGAGAGCGCAGACCTCCGCCAAGGTTCGTGCTATTATTGCTTGTTCATGAGTCGGATCCGGATCCGCTCCAAAATTTGATGGGCTCTTCCTTGGCCCTGGTCATGAGTTTCATGAAAATCGGGCCAGTAGTTTTTCCGTAATCCTGCTAACAGACAAACAAACAAACAAATGGCACCGAAAACATAACCTCCTTGGCGGAGGTAATAATGGAGTGGGAACAAAATGGCCATTCAGTCTGAATATCAAGTAAGTTGGATTTAAGATCAGCGTAAAAAATCTTCTTGTGTGACCTAGCCTTGATTAGATCTCTCCCCTCTCCCCGTCCTTACCCCCCCGCCTCTCAGTATCACTTATCAGTCAATTGATTCTGAATTTGTGAATTTGTGATCCTCATGCATTGTCTATCCGTCTACCAACATCTCCTCTACCCCTTCCACCTCCAGCCTCAGTGTGGTCTGGAGCCTCATTGACTGACTAGTGACAAATGATGGTCCTCCTGGCTGCTCTCTGCAGCCCAGCTGAAATAGCCCACAGTGGCTGGCTGCTGCTCCCATACAGACCTAATGGAGGGAGGAGATGGCCGGAGATGGATTCCCTCTGTCATTCTCCACTTGAGCATGTTTTGTCCACTTGACATGTTCAGAGAAAGGCCACTTGTAAGAATTTAATCTTTAATCGAAGTATTCTGCTCACCAAGAAGCTACTGAAGGCTACTGAACTCTGGATGTATTTTTGTAGAATTTGAAGTAGCAGAGAGTGGGGAAAAAATTAGAGTGACTAAAAAGTTTTTAAGGAAGTATTTATTTCTCAGAGAAATTATGTTGTTACAGGAAAGAGGCTCTTGAGGCTTTTGTGAGCAACAGGCACAATGTGGGCATGTGCTTCACCATGATTTATCCTTCACTAACAAGGTAGGGCAACACACGCACACACACATACACACACAGTCATCCAAGTGGAACAGATGTGCGCTGCTATGTACTAGTTATTTAATTTTATTATTTTCATTCAGTTGTATTTAGATGCTTTGGCAATATTGTTCATCTCACATTCGTGCCAAAAAGCAAATTGAATTAAATGGATTCCTCATAAAAATTTGTTAAACTACTTTTTAAATCTTTGAAAGTATCCCCCCATCTGTTCTGCCCATGGAGACACATCTAAAAACCTACCACTAATATGACCAATTTAAAGCTGCAATATGTTACATTTTGAAACAACAGTATGTCATTGGCAAAATAATTGTGATACCATGGTATAATTACCATAAACAAATGAGATCACGGTCGAGACGATTGGTACCTCTATCTTACGTCAGTGGTATTCATTTCTCTTTCTCCTTACTGAAGACGATAAACATGTTGGAAGTAATTTTTCCATTGGCCTTTCACTCCTTCCACCATCTGCCACCGCCAGAAACTCTGTAAGCTTTAGCTCTGTTTGTGCTGGAAGAAGAGTACACTCTTCCTTTTTTGTACCATAAAGCAATCTTCCTTTGTGCCATAAAGCAAAGCAGCAGATTCCCCACCAAATCTGACTCTGTGGCACACAATGTAAAATGCAGTGTGGAGGCCAGTAGAGGCTTCTCAGCAATGGTCCCGTTTGTTTAAAGTAATTAAACCAGTATCTTAAAATTAATGTGGTAATAATTTAATGATGTTAAAATGCTAAATGTAGCTCCTTTGATAAAAACTTTAAACCGATTGAGAATGAGGCTCATCCCAGTGTGAGCTCTCAATGCCAATTCTAATAAAAGCGCTTGTGAGTCAGAAGCTGCGCGCACAAGGGGCACCCTCCCACATTTACCAAAAGAGGTGAGTGTCCCCCGACAATGCGAGAAACGCCAGAGAAGTGGGTCCCTGATGATTAAGAGCTGCCTCTCTCCCCAGGCGTCTCCGTCTCCAGAGACACATCATCTTCATGATAGTTTCCAGGCTGGGCTCCGGCCCTCCGACAGACGACAGAGAGAGAAGCCCGGCTACTGTTCCTCTGTCTGGTTCAGGAGGGCAGACGGCGGCATCTAGTTTTATTTATCTTACAGATGCTAATAGTAATAGTGATTGGGGTTGCTCCACTGCAGTTGAGCACCGGTTTGATATTCCCGATCAATTCCACACCATTGATAAAACTACTTTTCCCAACTTCAGGTCCTTTAACGCTATGGTTCTCAAATTGGAGTCCTGGGACTCACAGGGGTCCTTGAGGGGGTTCCAGAGGATCCACCAGCAAATTGAGGAATAGTTGAATTTCACTACAATTTTATTCACTAGGAATTATCCAAGTTACAGAATGTGTTAGTAATGGGGGAATCCTGGTGGCTACATGGTCTAAGGAGTGTACTATGTAAATGCGATGTCCTGAGTTCGAATCTGGCCTGGGACCTTTGTCTCTCTCAGCTTTGAACTTCTGAATAAAGGCAAAAACGGCAAAAAAAGAATGTGTAAGAATAACTACTGTAATCATAGGTTTCACTTTTACCATCCTTACCTCCTGAGATACAGTGTAGACAGTTCTACTATTCAGTACTAAATCAAAAGCAAAGAGAATCCTCCTATATGGGGAATCCCTGGGACAAAATCCTATCAAATGAGGGTCCATGGCCCAAATGTGTGACTATTTGGGAATCCGTGGTACGAAAACGTTTGAGAACCACTGCTTTAACGTCTGCACCTCAAAGGACTCTCCTCCCATGAGCTAAGCCCTCTGTCATTTAGATGCCCCATTAAATGCTTCCCCTACTGTACTTTATGCGCCGTTATGCACACCTCTTGATATATAAGATAAAGAGCCTTCCCCTGGTTTCTGTGGATGTGTGGAAGGGAGAAGAGAGGTTCAAACATTTCCCTGCTCTCAGATGAATCACCTGTGCATTCTTTCATAATTAATTAGCCCATAAAGGATCTGAACAAAAGAAAGGGAAGAAGCGGCATCTTGTGAATCCACTGAGGTAATTAACACCCCTCCTTCCAACTGCAACATCGCAGCTTTCTCCAAATAATTGCCTCTCGCACCCATAGGAGTTCAATGGCCGTATGTTTGCCTCCACACAAACAGGCAGGTAAGACTGAGTGTGTTATATTTAGACAACAGGAAAATGAGGACTTGATTTCAAAGACATTTCTCCACTCGGCTGTATTTAACCATCTTGTGAAAAGGGGTAAGACAATAACAAGATGTGTAAGTCTTCGGTCTGTGAGTCTCCCATTTGCTGGGGACCAAAACATCATTAAAATGACAGAATCAGACGTCTTTGGCATACATACATTCAAAAAACACCTTGATGCATTACAAACAGAGCCATGGATGAAATATCACAAAGCCCTCCTTGTCTAATATGTTCATGTATTCAACTATCCAATGGGCCTCTGAAACTTGGATTTGTCAGCAGCCCAGGGAGACTTGTCAGAATGAAATGGTTTAATGCAAAATAGATGCATCCCCCATGGTTTGTTTAAAATAGCGACAACCATTACCGAGTAGGATTCAGCCGAGGAGGCAAGCCAACCTAAGATCAAGGGAGTTAGCAAGTTATCATCCATGCACCGCGCTCTGCATTTGGATACACATGGGGTACCACCCATTGAAATATAGCATAACAAATTTGATCTAAAAATATGAGCTCCAAAGGCAATTTGAAGTGGACAAATGAAATATTGATAGGTCATTGAAAGAGCTCCGCTGTGATATTTCTGAGTTTAATGTCACAGCATGCAATTTCCACTTAAAGATGGGACATAAAGCGGCTATATTTAATGTATTTACCGATTTTTCTGATGCCGCGTGAATTATGAATATTAAGGGATTTCAAAAACCCAAGTGTAAACGCTTTAATCTTTAACAGGATTGGAGTCTTTAGATAGTCGCTCATAGCTGAGAAAGGGAATAATGTGTTGCAGTCAAACGTAGGCAGGCCATTCAACCAGCCCTTTGTATTGTAAATAGAAAATTACCAAAATCTACAAGCATTAATCATTTGAATTTTTCGGGGGCAAGTACAATACAGTTGATTTCATGTACCTTCAGGCTTTTGCGCATGCAGCACTTACACGACATTTGGAGTGTTGTGTTCAGGCGGACTGCGGGCATTCATGTTTCTTGCCTCGCTCCCCTGCCAACCCTTGCCACGCATAAGTGAGACTGAGTAGTCAAGGTCAACAGCCGATAACGCTCTTAACCTGAGAGTGACCTCATGGCTGCTCGTTTCACTTGAGGGACCTCACTTTGGTGGAGGCAATTTGTCATGTTCACAACGTAACCGGCAATTACCCCGCATCCATATAGGCATCATGTATCATTGACTCCCAGCAACCATCTGTGGACCTCACAAATCCCAGCTGATCCAAACAGGCCAAACATAGCCACCACATTAGAGTTTGACCTCAAATATGGGCTGTTTTTTTTTATACTAATGGTAAATATATTAAGAATGCACCAGATTGTAGAAAGTGCATTTAACGTTATTGTCAAAAATACTAAAATGTCAATAAATATTGACAAAGACTTGCTAGGACATACAGTGCTGAGCATTCAATGATTCAGTGGTCTAAGTCATTGATTTTTTCATTGTTTTCTCCTGCTTCTCTCTTAAAGTTAATCCAGCGATGATTTGATGGATGTTTGCGAAGCAGTCTTAAATGTAGGAACCACATTCTGATGCCTGTCTTGGTGTGGTGATAGGAAAAATTGTGAATATGTTTTGGTAGGTAGGCTGTTATGTCTTGCTATAATCTGTTTTTGTGTGTCTTGCTCTTCCTGATGTTTGTCCTATCATTCTGTTCTATGGTTGATTGTTGATCAGTTAGATCTAGTTAGGTTCATTCTCTGTAAAGTCCTTTGAGACACGCTTGTGATAAAGGGCTATATAAATAAACAAACTTGAACTTGAACTTAAACTTGGTATATTTTGTCATTGTAAAAACTACGATTTTTGAAGTCCCTCTGGTACATTTCATTATTGCTCGCTTGCGTCTCTGGCGAGTTGCAGGATAAAGGCTGAGAAGCAGTGTAACCATCCCTTCATTGAACATTAAGAAAGAAGATGATGTGCCCCACATGATTATTATCCACTAACAATAAACTTCAGCAATTAAACACAGGAGGGAAATCCCAGCAGCTTTCTTCTCTTTCACGCCCTCTCACGGTGCCTCATTCTTTGCCTCCCCAACATCCTCCATATATCACCTTCACATATGGGTCTAAAGTGGGTCAGCCTATACTTCCCTTGTTGCAGCGTTGCTCAATGGAAAAGAGCATCCACATTCATCATTGTGTTGTAAGCTCTTTGTTTCCCGACACAATTATCCCCAAACAATGCCACTTGCTCAAAGATTTCTTTGGCTTTGGAGCATTTACAATTTCTGGGATATAAATGTCTGGCTAGGAGCAAACTACTTTTGACTTTAGTACAGATTCAGATGTTAAAGTCCATTGTCAAGTTTTCTGTATTTAGCTAGCCCTGGCCAGGTTACTGGAACATGTTCTATGGACTGTATTATTATTATTATTAGTAGTAGTAATAATGCTACTAGTAGTAGTAGTATCCCCCACAGTGAAATTGGTGAATTAACAAAAGTTGGGGAAATGATGCATCCTACTACTGCATCCCAGCATTTTTAAAATAACAGTATTTAACCCAAAATTGGGTGGGGAGGGGGGTACATCTTTTGTTTGTTTGTTTGTTCATTCATCCACGTGTCACGCATAATATCTCAGACACCACTGATCGGGTTTTGAGGAAACTTGTAGAAATGATGCATCTCACTGTAGTTTATCTTGCCTTAGGCTGGCAAGGTTGTGCTATAATTACCTTATAATGTATTACTATTTACCTTATTTACCTTACCTTAATAATCTTATTATGTAATTGATTAGGATTATCAATCATCAATTTATTCAATAAAACAAATCAGTCAGGGGGCCACCCAGTTAGCCTGGGAATCTATTGCAATCAAGTTGATTTCAAATAATGATAGCCCTTCTGCATGTATCCTGAAGGTACTTGAGTTCTTGTCGAAATAGAGACATCTACACAGAGGACCCAAAGGAGTAATTCACACACATTTGACTACAAACTACTCACACAAAAGACAAACTAACATCATAACAAAGGGGGGGAAATAATGCATTATGAAGGTTCTGAATGATGACAAATGATCAGAGCTAGGACAATGTGGAACTAAGTGGGAGAAGGACAGATAGTCCTACACTATGTAGACCATGTGCCGTGGCTTGAGACCCCTGATGTTGTAGTGTAGTGGTTTGCCGTTGAGACCACTGATGTAGAGAGTTCAATATTTTTAATGGTGCTTTAGTTGAAGTCATTTTACCAATGTGAGTGCTTCAGGTTCAGGTAATGCTTACGTGCCTTTCCTGGGTCCTCCTTGGTGATGTGGTCCCGCTTGCGTTGCAGTTCAATTGCTGAATTCAGTTGCAGGCGCCAGTTGCTGGTGTGGCAGCCTGTTCATCTCCAGAACAATAGACAATCATCTCTTGTAAATTTCTTTACAGGCATGCCGTGGTTTTCAGGAGTCCAACTTGTTTGGACATCTGAAGGAAATTTACTAAAACCTGAGACCACACGTAGGATTTGCATAAACTCTGCAGTTTGTCTTTTACGTCAAGTCTTTCATTTGCTTTGAACATATGCCTACTTTCTCTCAAATTATATTAAATATTTTGAAGAAAATCATTTGTTAAAGATGCTATTTCTAGACTAAAGGGCTGAAACGCTGCAAAGTCCCAAATGATCTGGACTCAGAGGGAATTGAGAAGCTGGGGAAGAAACATTTGCCCACCGGTCAACCCACAGTCCCGACGAGGCCTATTCCCTTGAGTCGCTGCGTATGATGTCGCTGTCCCCATTGGACCAATTCCAGAGACCGACACATTTTTCACTTTCTTCAATGCCATTTTGGCCCAGAAGATTATAAATGTGGGTGTTCTCCTTTGCCTAATGTGGTATTTCTGAGGCAGTGGCATTATGTTAATTCATGATAATTAAGGTCTTGTGAACATAGTTGAATACAGGCATCTGTAGCCTGGTGTTACTACATTACTGCATTCCGACATTTTCAAAATTACACTGATTGGCCAAAGGGGGGGAGCTGCAATTATGCAATTACAGGTCAAAACAAGTGACATATTTGTTACTGATTGGCCCGGGGCGGGGGGGTGGGGGGGGGTGGGGGGGGGGGGCGGGGATGACATGTTTACATTTGTCTCATTAGGGGTTCAAGCCCGTAAGGCTGAGGTTATGTTTTCGGTGCCGTTTGTTTGTTTGTTTGTCTGTTAGCAGGATTACGGAAAAACTACTGGCCCGATTTTCATGAAACTTCGTGGAAGGGTGTAGCATGGGCCAAGGAAGAGCCCATTAAATTTTGGAGCAGATCCAGATCCGACTCACGAACAAGCAATAATAGCACGAACCTTGGCGGAGGTCTGCGCTCTCCGAGTGCCCTTCTAGTTTTTGTTAGTATTCTTTCTCTTCTTCTTCTTCTTCTTCTTCTTCTTCTTCTCCCCCCCACTACCCAGGCAACGAAAATTACACTGATTGGCCAGATGATGGCCAACAACAACTTTATGTTTTATGTTTTGGCTTTTTATGTTTTAACTCCTGAACCATAAGGTCTAGAAGATTTTTTTCCCCCTCGGGTTCCTTGGCTCAAGCCGAATCCACTGCACATACATTTACACAAACGTTGTTCCACTATTTTGAATTTTATCTAAAACTTATTTCTCCCGCAAAGTTTATCCAATCTCAGTGAAAGTTTGCACACAGCATATATGGACTTCCTAGATTATGGCAATTATCCAGAGTTTTGAAAATCCAAACCATTTGGCCGTGGTGCACAAATGAATTGTGAAGACGCGCAAACATCAAGTGTGACATTTCTAAACACCTGATGCTAGAGCAACCAAATACAAAAAAAACCCCAAACCAGATACATATTTGGAATGGACCCCCAAGTGTGACAGATCACATTTCATCACGCTCCATAGCGCCATTATCAGGACAACCTTGCAACAGCAACTACTTTTTAACATTTCTCCTACAAAGTTGCCAAATTTTACACACAGCATATTTCAACTAACATCATCTTTGTATCACAGAATTTTGATACTGACGGACAAAACGCCATGACGCACAAAAGAAGTTGACGGCAAAGATGCACAAACAGGAATGGAGGCATATTTCCTTGCTTAATGCTAGAGGCTCCAAAGTGCGTAGGACCACATTTTGTCATGATGAATTTCACCACCATTAGGACGAATTGGCAATTTTTCAAATGGCAGTGTGTTAGGCAACAGTTCACCTGCAGTTTCAGTCACTGAAATGTTCTATCACTGAGATGTAGAATTTTTCCATAATGATGAATCAAACATATATTCTCACTGTCAAATAATTTGCCCCATAGGCTTGGACCCCACTAATGGCCACTTGCGGCTATATATTATTAGTACTATTATTATTATTATAGACTATTATATACCACTACAGTGCAGGAGGTGTTGGCAGTGCAGTGCAAATCAACTTCACATTCCCTGTACGCTGCTGTGACACAGTACAAACAACCGGCATGACACACTGTGCGAAACAAATTGAGGATTTAAAATCCTGACCTCACCCTGTTTCCTTCTCAGTCTCAAGGAGACATCTTCAAGCCAAACGCAGAGAATATAATATACATGTTGAATGGCAACATACTTGTCTCTCCTGCTTCATCAGAGGCGAGCCAGCAGGCTGCTGCTCCGTGTAGCTCGAGGGGGTCGTGTCTTCCCCATGCTGTCGTCATGCCTGGCTGTGAGGGAACATTTCCTCCCAGACAGATCCAATCTGAACCACAGGGGGAGAGTCACCCTAAGGCTAGAACACCACAGACAGGCACAAAGCGGTGAATGTGCATCCGCAGTGCAGAGACAATGCTCTCCTTTTTCAGAAAAAAACAAATGAGAGAAGCATGGCTCCATCGGCAGACTTTGTTCTGCTTCCACCTCTAACTGCAGAATCTCTGGTGTACGTTTTTCATTTCTTCTGTGGCCTGTGACTGTGATGAGTGCCTTTTTTTTGCACTGCACATAGCCATCGCTTGGAAAGAACGGTTAAGCAATTTTTCAATCAAATACTTGACATATAAGAGCACTTTGAACATGAATGTGTAAAAAACGAGATGTTCTGACCAACTGATAACAGCTTCCACTGGTGATCTTCACCTAGCTCTTCTAATAAATAGCTTTAAGTCAACATTAACCTTTCTGGAATACGACATGACATAATTCAAATGTTATTTTTGTCCGTAAGTGATGCCTGGGCTGCAGACAGGGCTGTCCAAACTCTTTCGGATGCCGACACTTTCTCTGAGGCACCACGCAGCGTTTGACAGTCTATCAAAACTCTGTCTGAGACAATACAAAACCTTTTTTCCAGGCTTGTTAGGGAGCCTGTTGAGTCTTTCCTGTTCTCCCTTCCTTTTTATTGGCAGCTTCCATATGCAAAGCTCCCTAATTTGAGCCTCTCTTTTGGAGCGATAATTATTACAGTATTACGGTGTGTGTCCACAATATAAAATAGATACTATAGCTACGTCAACTTTTCGCAAAAGAGTGTCACACCTCAAATGTGTTTTGAGTTGTATAACAAGCAGCACTTTGCACAAGCATCTGTTTGGTGCTAACTGATGAACAAAAAGGATTCATGTTGTTTCCCCATGTCATTCAAATGTGATCTGTGATTTGTGCTCGATTTGTGCTAATGTGCAGCCTCTCGCTGTGCAAGAGGAATTACAAAAAAATACGACCCAGAATTTAGCTTTTAGTAAAAGCTAGACTGTTCGCTGTGGCAGGGAATAAATCTGGGCTCGCTTGAGCTAGCAAAAGGAATTACTGTCTCACTCTTCTTTCTGACTACTAGCCACGCCACAGTGCTCCAATATATTTTCATAACTAAGCTGCAAGTTCAGCCTGATTAGTTAATTGAAATAGAATTGTCAACCTCAGTCACTAAATACTTTGGTAGAAAGTGAGAAAATAGGATGCTTGTTGCCATTCATTCTTATCATGCGTCAAAATATTGTGTTAATGCAACATTGGTAACTTGATGCAAAGAGTATTTAGGCTATGTAGCCTAATATGTTGGCTTGGTAAATTGGCACAAATATAAAACTGGGTCTGCAAGATTCGTTGTTAAAAGTAAAGATCACAAAAAAATAATCATAAGACGCATCTTACACTCTTTCTGACAGCTGTTACTTTCGCACCGCAGCTGTGTTACTTTTGTCCCACACAGGAGGTACGAAAGTAACACAGCGCAAGTTGTGTTCTCCATCTGTTTATGTCCACATCATTTAACTCAGAAACATACGGAAAGTTGCATCTGAACGGGGACACATGCATGTTGTTTCTTACATAATATGATATTTATTACTCGCACCATACCTGAGTAAACTGGGAAAAAGTAAAAAGTGTTACTTTCGTACCGGAGCTCCCCTACTAATGCTGTTCGAAGAGTGGGAAATCCGGGGACAGTGCCAGTCTTGTTGGAGTATAGTAATACTGTAGCTAGCTCTTCTTCACTGGAAAACTCTTTTTTTGTGCTCTCCATTTGACACATGCTGAGCCAGCATTGATTCGGTGCCGGGAACGGTCATGCACAAGTTTATTTTCCATGAGACGTAGGTGGAGGATCAGTAGATGTAGAGTCTGACAGTCCCGGGTTACACATCATTATCTAATCTTTTTAGATGGTGTTGGGCTTTGATAGGGGCAGGTTTGGTTATTAGCAATCAATAATTAATAATTGTGAAATTATTAATATTCATAAAATTATTGACAGGAGTCAATATTAACGGGGCACCACCCTGGAATCAGGGACCAATAACCGAACCTTCAATACAGTCTCAAAATGGCTGTTCACCCCCAAATGACAGTGTTTAAGTACCACTGTACATTTATGAGTGAACAGTGAAGGGTGAATTCGTACACAGGCCCTCACAACCAGCCGTTATTGCAACACATATACACAAAGAATCACAGACAACTTCTCTTTAAAAGTATAACAGAGTTTATTTAACTTTAGCAATATCAATCAATAATCAATAACACTGCAGTTAATCAACAACTATTATACAACTATAACTATAGGTCTAACTAGCAAGCATAAAGGCACAAACAGCATATGGCACGTATGGATGCGTGCGTATGTATGTGTGTGTGTGTGTGTGAGAGAGAGATGAGAGAGAGAGAAGGCAAGATGGCGGACGTGACCACGTGAGTGGGACGTCTCGCGAGAGTTCAAGATGGCGGCTGTGGCTGTGTGAGTTTGAACACAGGGGCTTCCGAACCAAGATGGGGTTGGAGTTAGGTAGCTAAACTAACACCATCTAATTCTTAGGTAGCAATGAATGTGTAATGAGATGTGGGTGTGTGTGTGTGTGTGTGTGTGTGTAGGTTAGTAAGGGAGAGAGAGAGAGAGAGAGAGAAAGGGGGAAACACTCAGGGTAAACCTAGAGGTTCTACTCGCCGTCTAGAGACACAATAGCCTTTTACCACACAGGAATTCGGGGTACGACTTGGAAATAGTACGCCGGGTTACTGGTCTTTGAACTGGTAAAATGCAGTATATTGGCTTTATACGGTGGCTACTAACATGGATGCAAGCTCAGCGGCATGCAATTGAACACAAATCAGCTTCACATTAACACAATCAAATTAAGCAGCAAGCATAATGACTGAGGTCTTATTCATACAGCATAATATGGATGCGGCGGTCCGATGCGCTTCCCAATACGCACAAATACAGCTTCTGATCAGTAAGCTTATTTAACACACCTATTCTAGTCTCTGCCCAGAACCAAAGCCTCTTACTTGGGAATCACTCTCGAGTGATTGGTGTGTGGTTGAGTCCGTCTTATCGATCTGAGGGGGTTTTCCCAGGCGAATCTGCGGGACCGTTATCTCTCCGTGCACGGAACAACGGCCAGCTGGCTTTCCTCGTAGGCAGCGAAGATGTCAGCCAGGAGTCGACTTGGTTGAAGAAACGTATCCTTACGTTGTCTTCTTGGAGGGAAGGAGTGTCCTTAGCTGTATTCTCTTCCAGTCCACTTCTGCAGGTCTGCTACACACGGCAGTGCGTGTAAGGAGTTAGAATGTCGGATACTCGAACAACTAGTCTAATCCTTCTGGATCCAACAGTGTTATGGCTAACACTAAACAGTCTGGTCTCGTCCCGTGAGTTGAAGACTGCGCCTCGGCTAAACAAAAGAACAGTTCGAACGTTTCAGGTACCACCTTGTTCAGCAACGGGGTCGCAATAAGGGGCGATGAGGAAAGGTATCTCTGGAATTTATACTCTTGGTGATGTCATGGGGACATCCCAGGGTTCGCCCGAGTCTCGTCCAATGAGAGACCAGAGGTTGGGTTTCAGCCAGTTCGCACCTAGGTGTGAACTTCAGGGCCTGTTGGAATTTTGGCGCTGCTTTCCTTTGTTTAAGGTCCCAGCCCAGCGGGTGGGCTAGAGTTCAGGTTTTTGATTCCCTTGCTAGGCCGGTTTTAGGCTTTTAATCTTACATGTAGGCCTTTCCTTTGTTTGACCACATGGCCTGGCCCAACAATGGTCAGTTGCCAACTTCAGTTTAGCCATCTCTAATCCAGCTCCACTCTCTGCCACCATAGCTGTTCTGCCAACCCCAGCCCCCCCAAACTCCCCCAACACCACCCTTGCGTGCATGGGGCAATGCAATGTCAATGGGGGGCACAATTCCATAAATCGCAGATTGTGTCTTTAAAGCAATGTTCCACTTTGGCATAATGTTTGGAGTTTAAGGTATGCATATCGCCATGCGGGTTCATAAACACTGAGCCATTGACAATGGCTTCCCATATGGTTATCCAGATGTCACCCATTGCTTTAGTTAGTCTAAAAATCCTTCTTCTAACATAGCAACTATGCCAGTATATGAATCAGCTGAGTCAATACATGAGAGCATCTGTGGTGTAGCTGAAAACTAGTATAGCTGAAAACTTAGGAGTGGAGCCGCTGACATAATTTGCATAATATGTTTTTTTTTTTTGCATAGCAGAAGACACTCTCATACCACTCTAACACATAGGGACAATGTAACGATACATAGAGGGCAATCAAAATCTGATATTTCTCTATTCCTCATTCCTCCCAGAAGGAATTTTTGTCCGAAAAAAATCTGAGCGCTTATGTTGCATACTGTACACAGTCCAAAGGTAAAGTTAAAGATGAAGACTGACTGTTCCCATAGTGATGTGAAGTTCAACATCCAGCAAAATACCTGAGTGAAATATTGCTTTAAGCACCAGCAGTACAGTTTCCAAATCTGGCCAGGGCTGGAAATCACCAGCTGCCTCACAATTTGATCCAATATTTACTATTCAGGAAAAAAAAAAAAATGGAATAACATAAAAACCCAAGCCACCTAGGGATATGCTCAGGCAATCAGAGTACAATGATGTACTGTATTTTGACAGCTAAGTTACAGCTACTTACTTATTCAAAACCATAAAAAAGTGAAGAAAAATCATTTTCAAGGAGCCTTCTAATAATTCCCCAACATGTTGGCACCAGGTTGCATCATACCTTGACTGGCACCTTAGATTTCTCAAATCATTTCACTCATTAAATTTATTCCTAGAGGTCATCAAACTGAAATAGACGATTCAATTTGGGTAATAATTTTAAAAATGATGAGGCAATGGGGCTGGTGATGTTAAAGAGTTGCACTGACAGCTCAGTTCGTCTGTCTGGTGTGTGAGAAGGTTCAAATGCAGAATCAAAACTGTATTAAAATTGGGAACTATGCAATTACATCTTTTTAATAGAATCAAACTTTATTATTGCGAATGATTCCACATGCCAAACAGCCCTGCACACCTCGAGTGAAATTTATTCAAACAATCTCACTCTGTGCACATCAATTTGATGCAACACTGCAGCAATCATCCCTCATTGACATTCAGAGGGTTCCACATTTCTGTTTCTAACATCATTGGCTCTGACAGTTCAAGCCTATTTCTGTAACAGATGACATCATATGACATAGATGACTCAACTCTCAGACTAGGGGATGTGGAGCTCAGGATGCTGCTGCAGTGCTATCACATTAGCTTTCCACATTATTAGCTTATTTGTGCCCATTTATTCCAATTGTAAACAGGGTGGTAAGTGAAATTCTGTCCTAATGGGGTGTTATGGCATGTCAGTCCTAACCTGACAGAGGGAATGAAGAATCCCATGGGAACCAAATGTGTTAATCTTTGGCGATTTAAGTTGTCAGCAATGCTGGCAGACTGGGTTACTTTGCAATGTAATTACAACATTATCGACAGCCTGACACCCGAGCTTTTGCCATTTAACTCAATTCACTTGCCATTTATTATCGTTCAGCTTCATCTGCATTATTCAAATGGTTTTCCTCTAAATCTTGTTTTATGTTTAACCATCTACTGCTGGAATGTTTAGAGCACGCAAAACACTTGAAATATAAAACGAAGTCTCTCAACTATTACTTACTTTAACCTTGTGAAGTTCACATTTTCAAGACTGCACTCAAACACAAAGGGCATTGTATTGAGGATGTACTCGCATACAAACATAACATATCCTAAGTGTTTCAGCGGTTATAACTGGGCAGAAATAGGAATTCATTGCTTTCACTATTACCGGAGCACTGTTCTTCTCAAGGTATTTCCACCTCACTCACTTGCTGTAGCAGACAATGCTATTGTCTAGCCCTGTGCATCCTGTATACACACAGAAAAATAAAGCTTCTTCAGAGTGATGCCATCAAAGAATCATTTCTGGTTCCACAAAGAACCGTTCAAGAACCTTTTAATATCCCAAAGAACGGATATTCTTAATTCTTAGGTATTGGATGATGGCATAAATGTGGAAAATAACCAAACTCCTCCATAGTATATATTGTGCAATTACAAATGAGGCTATGCAAGGGCAGATAGACAAAAACACAATGCAGGTGTCTAAGCAAAGTACAGAAATGGTTCTTTGTGGAACCAGAAATGGTTCTTCTATGGCGTCACTCCAAAGAAACATTGTCTGTTCCAGTTCGCACCTTTATTTTCAGCGTGACATATTGGTCTTCTCTCTGCAATCTGACAAAATGTTATTTTTCCCCACAGCACAAGACCAAAAGTCAGTCGACCCGTCAATCAAACAGCACTCCCTCACCTCATACTGAGTGATGCTCGCTTGCCCAGTTTATGTATCACAATGTGCGTTTGTCACTGCGGTGGCTAATCTATGCATAACCAAAAAATATTTTTGCTGGCGAATATTTTTGTTACAACTAGATTGAGCTGGCAGAGCTGTTTTGCCCAACAGATGTGGAATCTATTAAGTTTGGTCAATGCTAACGAAACATTTTGGCTAACAGGCTACTATGATACTGAAAGACAGCTAACCTACCACAGCGTAGCAGTAGTAGAGCGAAGGCAGAAGAGTAGATCTATTCTTCTTGACAAAACATTGGTTAATGATGTGGTTATCCTGATTATTATGTAGTAACTTCAACTACAGCAACAGTTGATGCTGCACAGCTCGCTAGGCGCCGTGGGACTGGATAGCATCTGGACTTGTCTGTATTGGTTCCCATACAAACAAGTAGAGCAATTCAAACTGTCCTCTTTCTGTTTTGGTTGAGGCTCTCTCTTTGTGCTGTAAGTCAATCCTGCACATCTCAGTTTCATTTTTCTACAGCTATTAGCCTATACTATGCTATCAAAATTAATTTGAGAATGATATATTGAAGTTAATATTCTACACGTAGGGGCTCTAAAGGGCCCTGTTAAAATTAAGGAGGAAGAATTAATTTAGTTTTGATACAAAATCATGTGAAGGTGTATCTTAAGGGTAGACCAATATATCAGTTTGCCGATATTGGCCTTTTATTAAATGTCAGATATTGGATATCGGCCAGTCAGTGTCATCCACCTGTGATATGATGGAGGTTCTTCCCTGAAACCTTAAAGAGCTGTAAAGAATTTCATTAGTGTGAGTTTCAATGGAGAGTGTTAGTGTCCCATGATGGTCTAAATGCTGTTTCAAAGGCTTTTCCACCCTGACAAGAAGAAAATTCTGGTACAAACTATGAATCCTTGTAATGATACATTGACAAGTTTAGTCTAAAAATCTCAGTATCAGTATCAGCATGTAAATATCCACATTAACAAAAGGATGAACATGTGGACCCTTCACCCGCTAACTCCCACCCAAGCTCAACAGAAACACTCTCTCCAGGTATTTTAATATTCAATTACTATTGCTTTTGTCTGTCTGCACACAAAGGGCTTTCCTGGAACTAGAAATCCCAATCTCAGTGTAATTTCCTGTTTAAAACAAGGCTATCTCTCTATCTCTCTGTCTGTCCGTCCATCTGTCTATCCTATCTAACCTTCTCTATCTACTGCTCATACACAGAAAACAGTCAACAACCCTGAGCAGTTTTGATGGGGTAAAATGGAAGCATAACGGTATCAAGCAGCTCTACTGTGGGTGTGGAGGCGCAGTGCAATCTTCCCTCACCAAATCCCTGCAGCACAGTTCAATTCCATATCACTGCAGGGTACCAGGCCATAATCTGACATCCATGGAAGCTTGGCACGGTGGCAAGAGCAAGTGTACAATTTCAAGTCCATGATATAAAGGCAAAACTATGACTGAATGTAGATGGGTAATTTCTGACTGACAATAGTATTTTTCACGATAAGACGATTTTGTTCTTTAAAGCTTCGTATCCCTGCTGCAAAAAAAATGCAGCTGGATGATGGTCTGAGCTGGTTCCTGATGGGTTCTGCTGGTCTTTCGCTGCTCTTAGCTGGGCAGAGATGGTCTGGAGTGGTGAAGATGGGAAATGAGAACACTGATGCTGGTAGACCAGCTAAGAGCAGTATAAAAGTGCCCAAGCTGGTCACCTGCTAAAGTAGCATTTATGGACAGAGCATGACCAGCATTTTAAATATAAGCTTAAAGCATGATTTACCTTGTTAAATTGAACATTACATTACTTATACTGAGCTATAAAATATGATATATACATGAAAAACAACACAAATTTGTGATTTTTATGTATGTATATAATTTTAGAGCATGATCTGCCTCGTTAAACTTTATTTTTTTTGTTTATTTGTGCAATTTGGAAAAGAGAAAATATGAACAAATATACAGTATATAATAGTATACAATGCCGAAAACCCCAAGGACTTGCAGTAAAAAAGAACCTACATACATCCCTTATATAAATTCACATTAACAGTAGGCCTATGTCATACATGTAGCCTACAAACACACATCCACCTGTATACTTGCACACACATATGAGTAGACACACACACACGCATACACACACACACACACACACACACACACACACACAAAATACATAACCTACCCACTCAATAATATATCAATTGACACTACATAAAATAACACGAAAAGAATCAATAATACTGTACATAACATATAAATAGACAACATATATAACACGATAGGAATGAAAGGGATATAGGGAAAGCAAGGGCACCATTCTTTATCATGTTATACTCGTTCAAGAAAAACATTTGTATATATTTTTTAAAAGCATTCGATGAGGAGTGACTGTGCAACTTCAATATTATATTATCTACTGGGCTAGTAATCATTTGTCCAGGTCAGCAGGTCCTGTGCAGCGATGTAGTGGTAAATAAAAAGGTGGGAGAGCACCATAAGGCAAACAACCACATCTTTTTCAGAAGAGCATTCATTTAGCTGAATTATAACTATGGATTCTTGTCATTAAGATTCATGTCAGTCTAAAAAAGGTGGATAAACTCTATTCTGCAAATAAAAGCTAGCTAAACTGAGTTTTGGTGTGTTTGCCTTACACTGCCTTCATGTGTTCTATGGAAACATTTTTTATGGTATATGCAAAAATACAGTACAAATGTATAATGCAGAAACTAATGAATGACTAAATAGGGCTTATTCTCAGGATAGGACACCCGGGAATTTTCAGATAATTACAATCAAACTCATAAATAAGCATATTAACGATGTAATCCTTCAACGGAAACTCTTTGCTGTACATTCTGCAGGTTTTCTACAGCAGTATCTACAGCAATGGCTCAAATAGGTGGTATTGTTTAACAGTACTACATAAGCTGGCTGTGAGGAAATCAATAACATTTCAAGCCCTAATAGGTTGTTACTTGGCAGAGGCCTCTCTTGAGAAAGCCACCCACAGCCTAATAGCTTACGAAGAGCGAGCAAGTTTACTTGATCCCAAACAGAGCAGGGATCCCTGACTCAACTCGGAGATTAAAGGGATGAATATTTTACACGTTAAGTGCGCTTAAACTTTGAATTCCTGTCTGACCTCGCATTTTAGGAGATGTCATCCGTGAAAGAATGCTCAGGATATAATGGTCCGGACGCAAGGGACGGTACTGAAATATTTCTCATGCTACAAGAAGAGGGCTGGTGTCTGATTAGCCTGATTGGCCGCTGCAGTGGCCTCGTATGAACCTAAACTGACTAGCTGTTGAACCCTTCAGTACCTCCAGTAAGTGTTAATTGGTGGTGTTGTAACAGCGTATTCAAACAGTAACTGTAAAAATAATCAGTGTAATGCTTACATACATATTAGTCTGTTCAAAACCCACCCAAATTTGTGGTGAAGACTGATGGTGAAAACTAGGGTACTACACTGGCAATCTGCTATTGGCTGATCTTTGGTGCCACCTGTTGTACTCTATAGAAGGTGACATCACCTGGCACCAAAGACCAGCCTATAGTAGATTTCCAGTGCAGTACCCTACTTTTCACCATTAGATGTCAGGCTTCACAGATTTGGGTTTGGGGTACAGTTACTCTTTAAACGAGTAGTTATACCGTGAAAATGGCGATTGCAACCTCTTTTACCATCAAAAATCAGGATAACTCGGCTCCCTCTCCTGTGAATGATCAGGAAACCAAACAGCGTTGATGTCCAATGCTCTAGTCTGGACAAAATACAAAGCAGAAAGAGTATTTCCACCCAAAGAAAGTAAACTTTTCTGCCATTTCTGATCTCAGTCTACCATTTCTCATTTAAGTAGTGGGAATACTTTCACCCTGAGAAAGTAAACTTTTCTGCCTTTTCTGATCTAGGTTAGCTCAGTGTGAGAGGATGACAACTAATTCTAACGAAAATGAATCAGGAGATGGGGGAGGTGGGATTTAGTTTTTGGATAATTCTACTACAGTCTTATTACACCAATCATTTATTGTTTTGATTGGTAACTGTAATATTATTGCTGAAATTGAAATTGTAAATTGTTATACTCCTTATTGTTAATAAATTCCTGCAATGCAATGCAAAAAACACTGTGGTAAAAGTAGTATTAATGGAAAGAACATCTCATCTTTCAATTGCACCTATGATGTATCTCTATGAGGTGAACGCTGCAGTCATTTTCACCATAAGAAACACTTTGAGTAATTATTATTAATGAATCTAGACAGTATTCTGCTATCCACACCTACATAGAAAAATGCCTGCGTCACTGTAATATTTAGTGCTGGCCCAAGTTCAGTAGAGACTTGTGTAGCAGTATCCTGAACACTTCATTTTCAAGTGCTTAGCTCATATTCTGCCTTCCACAGAATTATTTATCACATCTGAGCAGAATAAGATAACACTCAACAACTGTAATTGATTATATAACAGGAACAACTCGAAGCTCTTAAGAGACTTGTAACATGGGTTTCTATAGGTGAACTAGAGATTTTATGTGATAACTGCACTTTTCTGCCACATTTTGAGAACTGTAAATGTTCTTATAATAAATTATAGTTTTGTGTATACCTTAAGTACAAAATTTCTCAGGAATCTATCTAATGAATCATGCACTCATACTGCATAGTATTGTTAATTATTTGTTTGTGTATTGTGGCGCGCCTGGAAATGAGAGTGTTTGCTCTCAGTGGGATGCTCTTTGTTTAAAACCAGGCTAAATTAGAAACGAGAGAAATTAGACATCCGCGTTTGTTTGTTTCTTGTTTGTTTGTTTGTTTGTTTGATTGTTTGTATTTATTTAGTCTCCATCTTTGGTGCTAAGTGCTCATTGCTGTGGTCTTTCTGCACTGCACTTCCCAGACATCACCTGTCAATCAAGTAATGTGGGCGGAGCATGGATTTTCTGTTGATGTAGTTTGAGTTTCTGTAGATGGCGCTCTTTTCTTTGTCTGTTCAGCCATGGTGGCTATTGTAGCGTGTAGAGTCGAAATGATCAAATCTAGAATTTAGTAAAGGTATGAAAATATGAAACTTTGATCAATATATCAATTTACACTTGTAAGGGGCACCACCTTCGTAGATGAAGGACCTTTACTTATACTAATCAGTCATCAGTCTAAAGATCATGAAATCTTTTCAGTTCAGGGATTACTTTATTCTGCAAGTAAGGAAACACATAACAACTTCTTTGTAATAAATGGGGATATTTATTATCTATTATCTATTCAAGCATAACAATATTCAATGAGATAAGCAATATAAGGCACGTATATTGATCACCAGAATGAAGCACGGAAACTATAGACTAAAAATAGACATGAAATGCAATGAAACAAAATAAGAATGAAAGGGAAATGATAATGAAATGTGGGAATAAGAATTGGCAGCACTAAATGGAGGTATGTATGGATCAATCAACCAGAGAAACGAGGCGGAAAGCTACGGGGCAACTAGACTATAAAAGCCTAACTTTTCCTGATCTATTTAAGTAATTTGAATCTAAGCTTTTGCATCAACTCTCAGCAGTAAAGACGTGGATAATCAGAGCCTACTTTGTTCAGTTGGGAAGTCCTGCCGGTCGGGTTGTCTGGTCCCACTGAGCTCGGAGAGACGGACTCGGCGTGGCCGGTTACCTGGCAACGGCAGCGCTGGTGGAACAGCTGGTCTCTGATGTATTATCGTCACGAGGCAAGCAGCGCTACCGGCTTTTCACAGCTGTAGACAACAGGCCTCTCTGGATGTGGAACACTGCGGCGATGTTGAACCAGTGTTTGACTGCTGGTCTTGGAAGAGTTGACGTTTCTAGCTCTTCTAACTGTTATAAACTAAATGATCTCGTTCCTAAATAGCTTCGAAAATGATCTTCGCTTGGCCGAGCGTTGATAACTTCTTAACTATTAGACGCGAGGTTCAAACTTCTTGTACGCGATTCTTAAGTTCATCTGGAGAAGACGTCTCTAACTCCAGGTTCAAACTCTAAGTTTCAGCTAAAGTCGAATTGTAGCTAAATTGTTGGTCTTGGCTTCAGCAGGTTTCTTGGCGAGGGCGGAATGTTATTTTGGGATCCATTACTAAGTGATCTTAATAAAGATTTCTTTTAAAATAATACGTCGGTATTTTACATCTCCACCAATTACTGTTGTCAATTGATCGAAATAATAAAAACCTGTGAACTTACATTCAAACTCATATAGCTAGCACATCAATATAAGGACATCAAATAAACCTTCCTAGTCAAATCTGTGGCTCATATATGTAACTTGTGTTTCTAACTGCGTGATTAATATCAAAAGACAATTTAATCATTTAATACATTCGGACGCACTGACATTTTATACTGACATGTCGTTACTATAAATGGCCACAAGGTGGCAGTGTAGTACCATGAAAATGGGAGAGTGTTTCTGGGTGAATATCTTATACACTTCAATAATTTAACACATCATTGTCTATGCATGTTACTTAGCTATTGTTTAAACATCTTCAACATACACTCACCGGCAACTTCATTAGGAACACCTTACTAATACTGGGTAGGTATCAGCTTTCAGCTCAGTGTCAACCAGCTACCAAAGTGACATCCGCCTCAAGGTTCGACGTGTTGCATTCTGAGATGCTTTTCTGCTCACCACAGTTGTAAAGAGGTTATCTGAGTTACTGTTGCCTTTCTATCAGCTCCAACCAGTCTGGCCATTCTCCTCTGACCTCTGCCATCAACAAGGCATTTTCGCCCAGAGAACTGCCGCTCACTGGATATTTTCTCTTTTTCGGACCATTCTCTGTAAACCCTAGAGATGGTTGTGCATGAAAATCCCAATAGATCAGCAGTTTCTGAAATACTCAAACCAGCCCGTCTGGCACCAACAACCATGCCACATTCAAAGTCACTTAAATCACCTTTCTTCCCCATTCTGATGCTTGGTTTGAACTTCAGCAGATCGTCTTGACCATGTCTACATGCCTAAATGCATTGAGTTGCTACCACGTGATTGGCTGATTAGATATTTGTGTTAACAAGCAGTTGAACAGATGTACCTAATGAAGTGGCCGGTGAGTGTATATATGGGCCTATAGTTAACACATCTAGTATACTTCAAACTACATAATAAATTCATTAAAGACATTTGGAAAATATAGTTGAAAGTAGGTTTTAAAGGAATGTGAAAAGGGGAGAGATTTACGACTGTCCTGTTTCAGAGAGGGAGGTAGTGATGAGACTCTGGAAAGTGTCAACAGCAGTCTTTGTTCCTTCGTATTGACACGGTGTGTATTCCCGTTCTCACCCAATGGTGACTGTCCCTTTTGATTAATCAGAACAGTCTGGTACTCCAAATGAAGAAAGGAGGGTGATTTCCTATATTCAGATGTGTGAAAAGTATGGATGTGTGATTGTATAGTTCATTAGTATTCCTGAGTTCCTGAGTCCTTCTCCTCCTGATGGCTGAAAGATAAAGGTCGTTAATTGTGGAATGTGTGAGAGAGTTTCAAACCTCTTTGCCGAGGTAGTATCCTGTCGTTAATTTCATGAGCTGTCCTGTGGAGACATCTCTGGCTGGCATAGACTCAACTCCTTGAGCCATGAACTGTGTCTTAATAGACACCTTTATGGCTACTTGTTGTGATAGGCCATTTGGTGTTGATTCAAGAAAGCAACAGAAAGGTTGTGGGCTTTCTGCAAATGTCTCCCTGGTATCGCTACACTATCGCTGCTCATGCTACCTAGTTCTTCCGAAAAAAGCACCTTTGTGCCTCTAGTGGTCAAATATGGTAGTATTCTCTCTCACAGGGAGACCAGATAGAATGGGGCCATAAGGAGGATTTGCATAAAAGTGTGTCTTGTGAATGACTGAAACCTCCAAATGTGGATTGAATTCATGTATAATACAACCCAGGTAGTATTTCCTCTAGATGTAAAGCTTGATCATATGTTTTGTTTTTGTCCATTACCTCATGAATAATTCATATACATACGATGACGTCAATCAACATAATTTCCAGTAGTAGCAAATTGTTTAACGGCAGTGGTATTTTGCTAAGTGTGGAAGTATGGAAGACTCTGGGGGTGACGTCCTGTAAATAATCCGTTGCTATGTGATAGTGGAACTGTGGTGATTATACCTGGGATTAACACTTTGACTTCATGCTAAACAGAATTAATAGCCGCAGCCTTGCTGACAAGATTGCCGGCAGCAAGGCTCGTGAATGGGTCGTGCGGACATGAGAGCCAGCTACTTATCATTCATGTACCACTTTATCCAATGAGCGCTGATTAGCCACAGTGCTAACATTGACATGTACAAACATGGACTCTCAGGGAAAAATACCCAACAAGAAATCATCTTGCCATTTGTATTTTTATATTGACACTGAAATTATGTTGTTGCTTTAGACTATTTCCAGGCTAAGAACCCTGTAATGATACAGTTGACCATATTAGCCGTTTAGGCTCAATTGACTACCATGCGATATACCATACTATGCGCCTGTGTTTTTGCAGGAAAGGCCTACCGGAACAGCAAATGTAAAAAACTTTCATGAACTGGCTATAGTCTGAATCACAATGGTGTTATACTGTATCAATCAGAGATAGAGCGTAGCAAAACGGACACTTAATTATATAAAAATGTTGCGTAGTTCAACTTTAAATACAAGTAAATTGACTTGCATTGATTACCGGTTTGGAGTTTCAGAGAGAAACTCTGCTCATATTTGTTCAACCGGAGGATTGCTGATGCTAGCAAGATCCCAAACTGTCAAAAGTTTCTACTTCAACAGAAAGCTGATCTATTTCAGTTCAGCACATTCCAATTTATATTTGTCTCCTATATTGTGTCCTGTCCTCCCCTGCTGTCACTCTGCTGTCCGTCTTACAGTGGTTTGGAGCTGTTCATCCCCATCGTAATGACCTCCTCAGGGACCCGGAGAGGCTGTCTGCGGTGTTTGGTGGAGGACTTCACCACTTCATGTGGAACAATAAAGAGCAGTGACACGGTGTGGGGTACCGACTGCCCTCTTGTTAAAAGCTCTGATAAGCGCGGCGCGTACAAACCTCCACACCCAGATGAAAGGACCCTAAGTTGCGCGGTGCAGCCCCTCTCTCTTGGTGTGATGATGGGGTGGGATGGAGAACAGAAAGTCTCTTTGACAGCCGCTAACTCTGACAGCCACTCTTGTTAGACTGCGAACTGTCTCTCCTCTGAATGGAAATATGGGGAAAATGGCGGCTCAGTGGAGTGGCGCTAAGGCACATAGGAGTACAATGTGCTGATGATTGTCGGGGTTTGAATCCGGCTTGTGACTCTATCTCCGTTTGATCTTTTCTACTTAGGCAGAAAATTCATGAAAATCAATCAATTCATTTGGATGAATGGAGATATACTGTATGTATGATGCTTCGCTCTCTCTCTCTCTCTCTCTTCTCTCGCTCCACCTCTCCCATACTTTTTTTTTTAAGACACAAACAGATGGATTTTCTGCTTTATTAGATGTGAGAGAGAGGTAGAGAGATGCTACATAATGTGTATTTTCTCTGAGTGAATCCAGCAGCTCTCCAAGTGAATCAAGCCGTTACAGATATTTTGCTGGATATTGACATTGACGAAAGACAATACATATATCTGCTGTCTGTGGACATCTACGCGGCAGGACTATATCTCACAAAATTGAAGAAAGTCCTTCACTCTTGCTAAAGCACCACTTTGTTTCAAAACTAATGTTTCAGCTCTGTTAGCCCTATGCTCTATAGGGAACGCTAAAGCACTGCTTGTCTGCTGGAGTGGTGTTTATGCAAGAGTGGTGTGCTGAAGTTTCTTCAATTTATGATATGTAACCTCTACTCTGGTGCACTTAGACCACTGCTTTGGATGTGCAAATATTTCCCCGAGTCTGAGTCACTGTCCCATAGCGAAAGTGGGAGAGAAAAACACACCGGTTCCCTGTTTCCGTGTGTACTTCCCTGGCGATTAAAATCCAACGGAATCATTGAAATCAATTAGAATCACGTCTGCGCTGTCATCTGCTTGACATGTGGCAACCCCTCCTGGCTTCAGCTCAAGATCCACTGGTCTCTATTATGGTAATAAAACCATCTATTTTGGGATAAGGTTATGACAGTGGCTGCTCACACAAGTCTGCTGTCAGTCTGCCAGTGTGGCAGTAATCAGTTTGGAAAACAACAGCGGTGGCTCAGGAATCTTTTATACAGCAGCTCTAGCGACAGCCGGCCCTGTGGTTGCTGCTTATATATGTGACATATACAGTATCACGGCCATGTTGAATCACGAGAACACTGTGATGAGAACGCTGTCACACCTATTAGACCTATAGTGGGATTATTTCCCCATTAGACTAGTAACACCGACCTATTATATGATAAACAAAATTATTCCACGCGCCTTCTTCTTCGTTTTATGTCTTATAATTGAAGCCCGGACAACGCTATTGGTGTTCGGCGGTCTTACATTCACTTCAATTATCCTCTAATGAAAAATGTGGTTGTGTGTTATACTGACCCTTTCATGTCCCATCATCATGAGAGAGGTTCCCAACCCCTCGTGTGTCATCAATAACTCTTGACATTGCATCAGTGAACCATTATATTATTATATGCACTATATAGTACATCAAAGGCACAATTAGGCTAATACTTTTAACATGGTCCAATTTAATTCCCTCAGTGTTGTACCTTTTGTGTTCTGGTCAATTGTTAAGATTAATTAGCATTGTACCTCTATCCAGGAGATTGTCTTGTACAACACAGCGGAACTCCCAGAGCTGTGATCTGGATGTTCCTCTTTTGGTCCTTCTAACAAAACAGGAATCATGAATATGCAGAAGGAAGAGGAGGAGAGGAGCCCCTCCAGGCCTCATAAAAGGCAGCATTAAGCTCCTCTAATTAAACTGAACTCTCTGGCTTTGGGGACGTGATGGAGCCTCTTCAGGTCCTCTTCCAGTCTCGTATTGGCCTCCTGCATCAGCCGCTCTGCTGCAACACTCCAGGCTGCAAGAATCAATAAAGAGCAACATCATAAATAGAGAATATCTTCTCCATATAAACACTTACTACTCACTGTTTTGAGCGGGCCGGCCATGGTAGAATGACTTGATTTAAATGCATTGAATACTGAATGACACCCCTGCTTACAGCTGGTAAAGGTAATCCTTAATCCTCTGTAATGGCCTGAAGAAAACAGCATCAGGCACACACTGATTAAATGAGTTACACAAACATCCCAGTGCATAAAATAGGGACCATTAGTCAACTCTGGCAAAGTAAACATTTTTCAGAGTGGCATATCACATTAATGTTTACTGTGTTCCCCAGACTGCTGCTTGTTTTTTATTCACCTTGTGTGCCTTTGTGTTGCGGAGAGGAGGGAGAAATCAACCCAAATAATGAATAAGGTGCCACATATCAAAAGCACCACTCTCAGAAAGAATGCTGTATTTTAGGCTCCCGCATCGCTTCTGAGATATTCATTTTTCATCCTTTTCAGTTGTGTAAAGATGCTGCTCTCTGTCTCCCAGAATTCGCTTTGTCCCCTTGGAACGGGTGCGGAGTAATTGTGGTGGGAGCTGTGGGTGGGGTCAGAGTGCACAGACTCCTACTAGCAAAGACTCTCCACTCTGCGCAACCGCACTGCACTCGTACCGCGTCCCGGGTGTTTGGATGCCTGAACGCCGGCCTCTACTGAAAACTAATTCGGCAAGTTGATTTTGGGTCAATTTTCCCTTGAAGACCGCTGCCTCGCCGCTCGCTCTCTCCAGCTGTTTCTGGTCTCTTGAACCGCACACCCCCGCTGATCTCAAGATGATCTCGCCCTGACCTTCTTGCCTGTGTCCTCTTCAATGTTATTTTCTCCCGTCCCACCCATTGTCTCAGTCAAAAGAAACACAGAGGGATGCTGGATTGCCCCCATAGACTTCTTTCGCTCTTCTTATAGACTATAGTGACTACTCCATTATTGCCAGAGAATGAGAACATTGTACGTACTTCGGGTGTTGTTTTTTCTCTACTACCTGTCTGTCATTGTTCCGTGTTCTTAGCCCTTAAATAAGAATGATCTATGATCTATTTTTCCAAATGATGGTTCAGTCTTTAACGGAATGCAGCAGTGATTTAGTCATCTACTAGCGGGGACACATGGATGAATTTGTCATCTATGTTCTCATCACTTAACTTGATCAACAGCCAAAGCTTGATGTATACCTTTAAATTGAAAGCAGCCCTTGACTTATCGTCACAGGATCCATGCAGAATTAAAATATATATATGTATATATATATATTAGGGATGGGACGATATATCGAAATTCAATATATGGCAATACAAAAATGTGACAATATGTATCGTGGGGCAGAAAAATGAATCGTGATATTAGCTGCATTTTATTCTACTGTAGTAATCACAGATGAGACGGCTTGCCCATCACAATTTCACAAGCTCTCCAATGAAATTATATTTGTGGCTTAGAAATAAACATGATTCTGCACAGTCAGACTTTGTTGTCATTGGTCTTTTATTTCGTGAACCCCATATCGTGTATCGAATCGTATCGTGAGATAAACATATCGTCCCATCACTAACATATATAAATGTATGTTGTATGTGTATATGTATATTACTCGTTCTCTTTTGGAGAGCCAGTGTGTGTCCTAATGCTCTGTGGGTCTTCTGTCCCTTTTATCGTGTATCTGACTGCTGACAGTCCCTGCCGATGCCTCCGTCTCCGCTGCTATCAGTTAATGAAGCCCGGTCTGGAACTCTGTGCTTGTGGAGAGGCACTGAACCAATTTGGAGTAAATGCATGAGGAGTGTTGGGTTTTTTTTTCCGGTTTTTTTTTGGCACCACCGACAACTGCCATGCACCCTGCACAGTGTGACCTGACAAACCTCATCAAGACGTGGCGATGGAGTCTTTTTGATCAATTTGGAGGATGATGTTTATCCCAAACCTCCAGCGTGTTTCAATCAATTATTGAGATCGAGAGAGTGATTGCTGTAAATTGGAAAAACACTGATTTATAACTAGTGAAATATGGCTGAAAATTACATTCATGTTGAAGAAACGATAAGGTTTTTGATTGCATTGACACAAGTAGGTATGATCAATGGGAAAAGTTGTGTAAAGTTTTGCTCTCACTGGATATGTGATGCCAGTTGGTGTGTATTTAAAGTGTTAATAGTCATGTTTTGTTAATAATTGTTATGTAAAATAATTATTACTATTATTAGTTACGTCAACCTGAATCTAAACTTATGAGATTTTTAATATTCTATACAATATGTCAATGACCACAAATGCAACTTAAAACTAAGCTGTTAAGCCATATGATAAAAAAAAAACACCACCTGAAATTAATTAGTCAGTACTTAAAAAACAAATCTAATTATATTTTTTTCTCAGAAGCATGCATAGGCTTAAGTGTTTTTGTATGCTTAAGAAGATTCATAATTTAGCGGTAACCTCCTGTGTAACGTGCCCCAATTTCACGGCAACATTCATTTTGTTGTCGTCGAGTCGTAGTAATTTCGTTTTTTTTGCACAGGGTGGATAACTTGTTTTGGGAGGGAAACCTTCAAATATTAGTTGTCAGAGAAAGAAAAAAGAGACGAGAGGGTCAGGTGGGCAGACAGGCATCAGCAGAGGCTGCAACAAATAGAGAAAAAGAGAGGAAATGGAGTGTGTCTTCCATCAGAACCCTTTTTCTGTTGACTTGGGAACTCACCAGTGTCCTCCATCCTTCATATTAGCTTGCCTGTCACACCAATAACTTCTCTGTTTGGTCAGGTCTCTCCACCAGCACCTCATTACCTGTTGTCAATGTTTATGTGGCCTGAGCAAGCTTCGGCAGATAATGAAGAATGCAGCGTGCAGACAGTACAAACTTCTCCTTTCATAAAACCCTGAAAGAGACAATGTTTCTAATGAGGGATTGTGAGAATAATGAAGGGAGAGCCACAAATCTTTCATTGTGCTCTCAGACCTTGTCCTCAAACCTGATTGGAATTTTGAAAGGTACGCCGGAGCCTCGCCGGAGCATTGGCCCGGTAGCTTAAAGGGAAATACACCTCAGTTTAAGAATTCACCCGTCTCTCCTTCCTGAGGAAACCGGAGACACGAGATGTACAGGCTGGAGGGGCTCCATTGACAATTTATATCAAACTGATTTGGTGGACTCAAGGATGTTTGTTGGAGAGACTTACTTTTTCTTACTAGCGACAGTTCAAAATAACAGAAAACCCTCTTGGTGTAGCGTCTCCATCTTGTTTTAAGGGGCTTTTAAAGAATAAGTTTGGCAATTATTGGACCTATTTATAACCTATTGTCTCTTACATACCTGTACTTGGACAACTGACAGCTGACTCTGGAGTCAATATTCTCTGTGGATCCAAGGACTACAGGCATGTAAGAGACAAATTACGTCCGAAATCGACAAACTTATCATTTAATGCATTGGTGTGACATCAAAGACCTTTTTCTCGCTCATTTCTGGACGTATTGGACGCAATGCTTACCACACGAAACAGAACCTTCCTGGGTCAGAGCAAAAATGGACATGTAACCTGAAATTCTTGTCTACAAGGAGGAAGAACCAAGTTTAACACAGGTGCGTTCATTCCTCAAGGAGGTGCTTATCTCACCTCGGCACACTGCGAGCGCCCTGCATCAGCTGCCAACGGCTTTCCATTTTGAGGAGGGGATTTCAACCTATTCCCATTGTTAATTATATTACTGGATGTTTATCTCCAATTAAAAGACGAATTCTTGTAGAGACTCGGCGCATAATATCAAATTATTCATTTTTTACCTAGAAATGGTCCTATGTATAGAACCAGGCCTCTTTATCCAGGTTCTCGTCTAATTAGGGCAGAATAATTACTTTGAAAAGTAATCAAGGTGTTGACACTGGATCCATCTACTCTGCTCAGGCTTGGTAAACAGGCTGTCTGCTTTGTGTGAGGAGAGAATGATAGCACAGTGTAATCAAAACAAAGCAGGCCCATAAACTATTTAACTTTCTCACTCTTTCAAACTTTATGAGTGAGACAAAGACGGTATCGCGCATAACGTGCGTTTTAATTGTCCTTCCAACGGGCCGTAGCTGTTTGCCGGTGAAACACGCTGTAAAGAAACTATTCCTCATGCCATTGGGAAAAGTGATTGCTACAGTATTCAATTTGTCAGCAGGGAGAAAGAGGTTGTTGGGGCTTTTAAATTTCGGACCGAGTCAATGCTCGATGGATTCTCCCGAGACCGGATGCTCTTCGCCTCGCTGCAGCAGCGGTGCGGGTTTTTTTTTCTTATCTTGCACTATTTCTTTCCATTCTCAAAACCCCGCACGGCACTCCATCAATTCCCTCTGACAGCCGAAGAGAATGGAAACACCGAGAGAAGATTTTCAGATTCATAGGAAGTCAGGCTTGTACTAATTTCCATACAAATTCCCGCCATCAATGACAATCTCGAATACCGTCCCCCCGCTCAAGCTCATTCTACAGGGAGGATGAGTGGACAGGATCGCTGCGATTCATCATCATCATCATCATCGAAATCATTATCGTCAGCATCATCGCCCTGACTGTCCTCGTTGTCACGAGAATAAGAATGAGAAGTTGCATTTGAATAGCACCTTTCAAACTTCTTCTTCTGATAAATAAAAGGCAGTAAGATACATCAAGGACGCCAAAACGTGATTATCATCATCATCATCATCATTATCATTAATATCCCACATATCAGCTTTGTCGTTAAAACAGATAAACGCTCCCCTCTTTCTAAATTAGTGTTGAATGCAGCTGTGCTCATGCATTTCCTTCCAATGGCGGCCGACTCAAAGAGAGCGGAGCGGTTTTCTATCCTCTTGTGTGAAGGCTCAATCAGGCATTCTCCTCTGCTAAATAACTCTTTCTCTGTAACCGCCTTGGAGGCTTGAAAGCAAGCGGTCCAACGTCTCTCTCTGCGGCAAACGGCTCTCTGCGCTCGTCCGTGAAGTGAAAATACTTGAAAGCGATCTCTCCACCTTCCTGAAAAGAAATCAACGCAGGGTCTTAGCGGCACATTTAGCCCGAGGGAAGGTCTGAATCCAGTTAAGCCACAAGGCTAGTAGTCTATTCTCCGTTTTCATTTTTCAATGTATAAATGGAACTTTTCTAAGTGCAGCATTCTCTGCGCTGTCCTTCGTTGACTTTGATTAGTGTGGATGATGTAAAAGAGTGGGAGACAGATTTCCCCGCTGATTGAGTGTGTGTATGTGTGTGCGTGTGTGTGTGTGTGTGTGTGTGTGTGGGGGGGGGGGGGGGTGCCATTGCATAAAACATGATTTTCAAACAAAATGGTGAAGCATTGTGTTCCTCACAATGCGCTGCTTTGTGTTCCCACCAACAACCCCACAACCTGGCAGCTCCATTGAATCTCTTGTAGCATATCTGGCTGAAAAACATGGAAATAAGCATCCACTTCTTTAAGATAAAAGCGTTCAGCAAAAATACACTCACAGGTACAAAACAATCACTCAGTTAGACGATGCGATTTCTGCATCAGTAATTCAAACGGGCCGTGCTGACCTGCTGCATGAGTTTACATACTGTATGGTGAATGGAGCGTTTGTGTAAGGTTTTCAAAGTGGGAAAGTCTAAACGGAGCAGATGTTTGAGCTGTAAAATGGGATTTGCACGGAAATTTACAGGCTAGTGTGGGTAGTCTTCATATCTTACTGTATATAAAACTTAATCACCTGTCTCGTTAACCTTACTGTCCTCATTAGAAGTTATCGGGCAAATATGCAATGCCCACATGTTCCGTCAACCGTGCGTTGTTGCTTTGTGGAAGCCTTGTAAATGATCAGTGAAGGTGACTTTCAAATCCCTCGGATTGATTATCTCCACTCTTTCTCTCGGCCCCACCACACTGAATTAATCGCTACGATAATATCTTGTCAAAATGCTTTCACGAGACTGTTACGGTGAAATCCTGACGTGATTGCAGAATGAGATCATATGCCTTCCTTTTATATTCTTGTGCATTTTGCCTTCTTGATGTCTGCAAGAAACTCAGGTAAAATGCGGCTTACTGGAAGCTTTTTCCGTGCCAGTAACTAGAGTACGTCTCTGTCTGCAGCGGTCTGATGTGGAACAGAAAGTGGCTACGCTGAGATTTTATGGTCTTCACGTGAGTGGTTCTATACTCACCTCACAGAGCCAAACCCACTCAACTATGAAAATGTGTGTCATCTCCCTGATTGCATCAATATCCATGACCTCTAAAAATAGAGGGCTGGGCAACACAGTTTTCCTGCCGTTCCTTTGCATAATAAAAGGTGTCTGCGCAGGGAGGCAATCATATGACAGACAGTGGAAAATGGCTTTCAAGAGGGCGTTATTCGACTGAACCACTGCCTTTCTCACTTCTTCAAGACAATTTAATGTTAAGCTCACAGCCTAACCTTTACCCTCACCTTTTCTAAATATCAAAGCATGCCATGGGAAATGCTAGGGACTGTTAATGTAATTCTTTGCTGTAACATGTTATCATTTTGTACATTCATAATGGGCTGATGACATGATTCATGACAAGTTCATGAATGAACAATCAGCGTTAATTACAGTTTTTTATTACAAATGTATCCCACATTCATGGGTTATGTAATATGATACAATGTAATGTAGCAGAGCGATAACTGTAATCCCAAAATTGAAAAAAAGGCCATTGAGTATAAATTGATGAATGCGATTTTATTCAGCCCCCCCCCCCCCCCTTCCCCCCAACACACACACACACACACACACACACACACATGCACAAAGGCATTAAACACCTTCAAATTCAGCATCTCAGATGGGGTAATGATTTGAAAAACCGCTGTTGCTCAAACATATAAAAATGAACGGCTCTCGTGTTCTGGACCATAAGTCAAGAGGGGTGTGAGTTATAAAATTATATACATATTTCTGAATGAACATTTTGAAAACCTGTATGTGAGCATGTCACATAAATGTGAGTTGTTCTGAATGAATTGTTAAGGGTTGAACCATGGAAAATGGCACGAGCTTGATGATGATTATATAATGCAAAAAAACTGCTACCTGATTTTTTTCCCAAGCATCAGTGTGTGATCTTCATTGAAAAATCGCTCACTGCCCGAAAATTGATGTTGAGAGTAATGCATTAAAAATGTCCCTGCGGTCAGTGGTTCCCCAGTTTTAATTACAAATGTGAAATTTGCTCAGGTCCTTTCACAACCTGCTCTGTACTGTAATAAGACATGAAATGCACAGCTCCTCTACTAGCATTAAATGTTCATGTAAAATTAAAACCACTATAACGGTATGAAAAGGTGAGATGAATTCAGCTCCTGACAGATGATTGTATATGCCATGGTGTCTGAGATCTCATCATTTAAATTCTATTCCAGTGAGTTATCTATAGGTGGATTAATGAGAAATTCCAATTTGTGGCACAAAGGTGCAGCGCCTTTAAAAGCGATGTGGCACCGCAGCATCACTGACTGGGGAGTCTTTACATTGTACAGAGGCAAATCTGTGCCTTCTCCCCTGGTAATCATCAGCACATTGGGATCTCCAACTCTACTTTAAATGTAAAGCTCCAAGGAACTCTCCTATACCCCCCATCGCATGCAAAAATGTCACTGTGTGGTATACTTATTACACTTTGGATCCAGGACACTTATGTTCTCTTGTGGAAAAACAGAAATGCCACATGCAGTCCCTAAAGACTGTGTGTGTGCCGGCGATGTCGAGGAATACAGCTCTAAATCCTGCCATTAATCCCACTTAATTCCACTGTATAATCAATACTTTGCAAATGGATGTTTCCGCGCAAATTCTCTCCCCTTTTTTGATAATCTTTTAATACGCTCTAAACATCTAGCTTCCTTCCCGCGTCGACTAAGTGAGCCATAAACTCTTCAATTCGCAAATCGGCGGTGGCTCACCTATACGCCGCGTTTCCAGGTGATCATTAAGAGCGGTCGAAATAGCGCTGAAGCTTATTCTAATCGCGAAAAATGAAAGAAGGAAGTGTTTTTTTGCCCATAGGATTCAAATTCCAAAAGCTGCGGTGCCCACAGTAAACACAGAGAAGAGAGAAGGGAGCCCGGAGAAACCTTAAGGAAGGTAAGATTAATTCAGAGCAGCGCTGTGATGAATAGGCTAACACTAAGAGCCAACTCAAGTAGCTCTCTGAGGAGACAACCGTCTCCCCGGGGAACAGATGAAAACCATTACAAAAACCGGTTTAGATCAGTCATTCAGTCACCCAGTGCCTTACTTCCTCTGCCCAAATTGTGCACTTGTTCACATCCTTTCATGGGCTGCAATCCTTTTATAGGAAGACAAGCACAATATTAGAGCGCAGCACAAGCTTACTGCATGCTAAAAAAAAAAAGGGGGGGGGGGGGGGGGGACCAAAGTGTGCAGTGACTCAGTGTTCCAGGTAGCTTGTTCTGCTCCCTGCGTTTACTCTGCCTCTGCCTTCATCCTCTTCATTCGCATTCACGGCGGGGCGCGCACCTCGCCAAGCAGCTCGCATGGTGAGGCCAAGGTCAGGTATTGTCTTGCTCATACACATCCCCGAGTTCCCGGGTCCGACCCCCTCGCGCCTCACACCTGACTGCCCCCGCCGCTAATGCCTTTGAACGCCGCCGGTGCATCTGCCACGACAGATCAAGAAGTCTTGGGCGGGACTCCCAAAGCCTTATCCGCCCGGCCAAACCACCGGGCGGAAGATGAGTGAAAATACAAATTTCAGCCTCATTTTCCTCAGCCTGCTTGCAGCACAGCCTCTACTGAATACTAACAAATTACAGGAGAGAGGATATATCTGCAGTGCACTGCAATACTATACTGCACATCTCCCCTCCCCCCCACCCCATCAACAACTATTGCATCTAGACTCTGCTGTTCTGGCAGCGCTGCCATAAGATCAGTAGCTTTACAAATTAAGCCATCAATCGCCAGGCTGTAGCAATCAGTCTCTCTTCTGTCTTTGTGAGCCGCTGATCAAATATTAAAACAGTTTTGCCGAAAATGGCGCCGCACCATGCTGAGGAATGTTTTTCTGATGTCTCCAGTCAACACTTTAACAAAGTAACGCCTCTAAAAGTTTCTAATGGTGTCAGGGAAACTTGGAATGACCTTTGCACAAAGCTTTACAAGGCATATATTGTCAGGTAAGCTTGCCATGGCATATAAATGGCACATTTAGAATGAATTAACGTCTTGAGCTGTTTTTAATGTCACATTTGCTTCGCTGTGACCTTGCATGAAACATTTCCTCCTCATCTCACTTTGATGATAGACTGCCGCATTTTGGTTTATGAGGATTTCATGCTCATCTCTTGCCTCGTATGTTATATCAGGTGGCAATCTGACAACTCAATGGTTTTATCCCCATTTCTCAGGCACGCCATCGCCAGATTCATCGGAGCTTTCAGTGAATACCTGCCAACATCTTTTCCCCCTTCCTCTATAAAATCCCAACCCAGTTTTACTTGTCATTTCTCCGGCCCGCAACAATAACTTTGCCCAGCGAGTAAAGACGCAGCATATGACGCGAGGTGTCGGTGTATGAATGCACCGCGGTGATATTATGCATACATTATAATGGCTTTTTTGTGCTCACATATGCCTCCGATTCTAAATGAAATGAGCAAGTGATCCAGATGATTTACAAAGTAAAACGGGAACAGAGGGATTGTCAAAGGCTGGGGTGCATATCATTCTGCATGCATTATGCCTCTCGCTCGCCTGTTATGCCATCTGGAATTGTATGGTGGAAATGCTGCAAGGCCCATACTTTCCAAGCAATGAGTGAAAATGAAAAGTTTGTCTGTTTTTTTTCCTCCACATCTTTTCCACTTGTATGGGAAATGAGATGCTTGGTGAAATATATTTAGGTTGGTTTTTTTTTTGCAATAGAGAGAATATGTACATCGATGTAGCCGGTAAGGTGACACCGCATTATTCATTTTCCTTTAGGCACATTTACCATTAAGAAAATGTTAAAAAGTAGAAGTGAGGCACCTGCATAAAGATGAGGACAATTTGCTGCAAATTCATGAGCACAGTCATTATATGAAATGCAATTAATCTGCAGCATCTTTAAAATATACTGTAACCACCACTCATACACACAAACACACATGCGCACACAGACACTCTTAAAACAATAACTTAAAAAACAGACCACATCATAAACTTTTTAATACTTATTTCCAATTACCTGCAACCTCTAGGTCAAAAACTACTTTGGGTATAATATTGATCCGATGTTTGCATGCTTGAAATGTTTATAAATTCATTGCCATCATAACAAGCTGTAACATAATGATGTGCCTAGCGTATTTTTCACTACATTGTATCATGCATTTATAATCGCATTCGTACCTCAGTAGTCCGCTTGGCTACGATTTTTTGCATTATTCAGTTATGCCCTTGGCCTGCAGAATTAAGAGTCTTTGGAGCGGCGGGGAGCAGCGGCACGTGAAGAATGGCATACTTTGTACAGTTGTACACTCGTACTACACGCGTGTATGCACACACACGCATGCGGACGCACAAACGTACCGTGTTGTAAAAAGATCATAAACCCACATGTCTGTAAACAGAAATCGCTCCCATCTGTTTGACTGAGCAACTGAATTCTAGAGGCAAGTTGCTTACAAGTGCGGCGCGTTGACATGAAGTGAAAATAGGGGATATGCTTAAGCGGGAGCAAGTCATACGCACTCACAAGCCACATGGTAGTTTCATCCAAGATTTACTTCTTCCACTGGCATTTCACCTCCCCGTACCAAGGCTGCTGATGTTACGGTGGCACGGAAAAGTGGACGCGACTGACAGTGGAATCGATAAAAACTAATTACTGTACGCCGTCTCTTCTCAGAAATAATGCGCGGTTGACCTTTACCACTGGCACATCCTATTGCGCCGGGCACATTCACGCCGGGGCTCGGTGAGATAATCCCTTCTTTTGAATCAAGTCATCAACATGTACACTTTCCCTCCACTTGAGAATATCCAGATCGGAGGGGTACAGTTCGGAAACCCACGCCATCATCGGAATTAATCGCCGCGGGGAGTGGACAGTGTAATGTGCGGAGCGCTTTAATTAAGAGCTGATTCCTGTTAGCCTCGAGGGCTTTTTACATTGTCCCCCCCTTTAAGAGCACAAGGAAATATGACTGTCTGAGTAATGAAAGGTCAGCATGTCTGCAGCTTCTCAGTTTTTGCTCCTGCGTGGCTTAGGGCTTTTTATTGAAAAGAGGTGCAGTCCGTCTCTGGGGGGCTTATTGTGATCAGCGGGTTGCGTTATTTATATATTCGCCGGGGCACGAAACCGTCTAATTGTGGTGATGCGGCGCTCATCGAGACGTCGCCCACATTAGAGAGCCTGACATCGACTGGCCTTGTTCACACTTTTGGAAGCCGTATTGTTCTTGTCCTGATCGTTGTAGTTGTTTCCTGCCCAGAGAAAATGGACACATCACCCAGCCCTAAACTGACTGTCATTAAAAGTTCTGATATCAAGCTGGTGGTTCAATACCTTGGTACAGTTCAAGATAACAAATTAGGATTTGAACTTAATGTATGGATTGTCCTGACGATCCTCTACAGGATTTTTAACCCTCTACAAGAGTTTGATCTCCTGCCCTCATGCAAACAAGGCTTTGTTCAGACTGCAGGCAAATCCGATTTGTTTCTCAAATCCAATCTTTAGTTCTGACTGTCCACACTTATTTGTAAGTGACCAGGTCGGATTTGGGTATTCAGGCACGGTTAAGCTATCTGCAGTGGTTGCCATGGTAACGACGTCGGCGTGCGTACGTACGGTAACTGACGGCACGTTTTTCAGCCACTGAACCAAAACAAAAAGCTGCAAATGCAGAATGGATGCTTATCATCTTTGCCTCTACGCCATATGATGGCGTAGTTGCGGTACGGAATTCCTCGTTGCAGCAGAACAACACCCCCGACGGTAAAGGCTGTTGTTTACGTTCTCCATTTTCGTTTCTGGCGCTCTGGATGTGACGCCGACAGCACGTGCTGCGCTGTGAGTGACGTTAATGACAGTTTGAAAACCGTTTTGAGCGGCTAGAGCGGTCAGACAGACGCATCTGCAGAAATCCGATTTGAATCGCATTTCAAACCACATACAAATGTAGTTTCCATGTGGTTTTTTGCTGTTCAGACTTGATAAAATCAATCCGACTCCAATCTGGATATGCCAAAAATCCGACTTGGGCTGGCCTCTGAACAAGGCCTTAATAGTTTTTCTTAGTTGTCCAGAAACATCTCAACTTGTACCTTGAGGATCATTAATGTACCATATAGGGCTCTTATGTCCCTTTTTTTTTGACAGTGTATACTGTAGCCAAGTAGCAGGCTTCTCAGCAGCTCTCCATAGATAACCTCATCTCCAACATTTATTTCAGTGCATTTATACATTTATATGCCTCAAATATGCAACAGACAGCTGTGTAGTCCAACAAAAATAGAAGTCATGCGTATCTCCAGAGTTGCGGCTCTGTTTCAGATTGTGCTGCGTACACGGCCAGTGGAGCAGCTGCTTGGAAGTAAATGGCTGCGTATCTGACCTGACACAAGTGGACAGAACAGAAACGCATCTGCTGTAGCTGAGTCAGCCTTTGCTCTTTGCTATTGTTGTGACTGCAGATACCAATTTGATGTGTTCATATTTTTACATGGCTGCAAGCCAAGATCCCCCAGTGGGATAATACAGATTTGATTTGAATTGAATGACAAGCCACGCTAACGCTGCATAGGGTCAATCGGCAATAGATGTTTTATGCACACAGTCAAACATTGACATATTTAGAGGGAAAAAAATGACTTCCAAATGGAATCTCTAGTAAGAAGTCACAATCCATTGGGTGACGCTGTGCCGTCTCACAGCAGAACCTCGCCTTCTTAAGATGCCGTCAGCGCAGTGCAGTGGGTGTCAGAGGGGCTCCGCTTTCATCACCATGTTGTGCCACTAAATGAAACTGAGCAATAGATGAGAATGATCCCGGCAGATCAAAAGCTAAACCGAGCTCTAGGAAGTTTCCTGTATCCCTCCCTGCAGTAGCTCACCTTTACTGTAGCTGTCTCACCTGTCCCTGCAGCCGAAGGCAGAAGGGGAAATCATCACTAATTAACATCTCAGAGCCGGCTGCTGCCATCTGAGCACCGAGGCAGTGATTGACTCGAGGCCTCGGGCCTCGTTCATGAACTATTCAAAATGCACTCCAACACTTCTTCAGTTAGAGACAACAATGCCAGAGGGGCCTTTGTACTATTTATACTACTTATGCTATCTTTGTGTGTCATTGCTGACTCTGTCCTGTTTGATGTGACGCATGGGATAAAGGGCACAATGGCGGAATGGTGATCAGACTTGACAAAAAAAGAAAGAACTCTTCAGCTGTGCAGGGTGAGTCGCAAGGTGATCCCAATGGAAATATGGCTCATGTGCATCCAATCCTTCACCTGCAGATTTGCTAGCGCTGCTGCATCCCCAGGTCATTTCCATTTAGATAGGCAGGGTGGGTAGTGGCAAACTTTCTGAGACAGAAGACATGAGTGAATAAGCTCCACACATGGATTCCTTGCTCTCATTGAAGTGTGGCCGCATGAAGGACGGCCCTGATTAGTCTCATCAGTCAACAGACCCCTTTCGCCATAACACATCGTCTCCACATGCTTAATAAAACCTTGATTAGCCTCGCATGTAACAATTTTAAAGCATCAGCACTTGTGAAGTTGCAGCAGTTTATAGCCTTTCCACCCTGTTCATGAGAGTCGCAGCTTACAATAGCTCTAATGTGGGTCCCTTTGATTGAACTCTTGGCTTTGCAAATTGAAGGCAACACCAGGCTTGTGCGAGCATGAAGAATAGTGACAATCAACAAGGTTTATCGCTCAGCTTATTTATAACTACCTTGACTCTAAATCAGCAGGGGGCAGCTAAACATTACAGGCAAAGCTGCTATGATTTAACTAAAGAACCTACCACCTTTGACATATACCAGATATAATGCCATAGAGTTAAATGGCAGGACCGCATCAGATGGTTAAGGGCTAAACTACATATGCCAGTGGGCAAAGGAAGTTTCCCCCTAGTTTTTCAACGTGTCCTCTTCCATCTGATGTAGTTGGCCGCAGGAGACGAACCCCTGAGGAAACGGCGTAATTGTGAAGGTCACCGTGAGCCGCTCTCGCACATATTAACGAGCCGCGGTCGCCGCTAATGGAGCTACAGTAATAAATATTGACACTATTGAATCGTTAGAATGGATCCCGAGTCTCGCGGCGGCTGTGTACTCGGTCAGGTTCATTTTTCCTCATCTGTTACTTTTCATCCTCTCCACTTTCACACTCCATTACGGCAATGTGTTTGTAAAGCGAGTGCCGTTCGGGCCACTGCAGATCAATGGGGATAGTATATCTGTGCCTCCACCGCCATTGTTCCCCTTCCTCCACGCCCCGGCAATCGACCGGCGGAAATCAGGCCGCCTCGCCTCCTTCCGCCCCCCTGCTGAGGCCCATCGCCGAGCCCTTGGACATCACAGATTAAACACATCAGTGGATTCTACGCCACTCCTCCACCTCTATTAGGGCCATACTTAAGCAGCCAGAGCCAGAAGCAATAAAGGTAGATCCCCCTTTGTACTGTTATGTTGAAAGCTCCTCACAGGCAACAAGCAAATACACAAAAAGCTCACATTTACCCTTAAAGCTGCACAACGTAACTTTGGACAAATCCACAGCATCTCAATTTGTGAATTAGACTGTTAAGATGGCTGTATTTTTAACTAAAAATCTTGCCTGCCGCAGCTTTAAATCACTTACCCTACCACTAGTCGAGCACAATAATTGTTGATTGTTGGTGACTTGGCTTGCACTGCTTCTAGCACCTGGGAGCCACCTGACCCCCTCGGCAGCGAGCCCATCTCTATTCAGCGTGTGAACAGAAAGTGAGATAGAGCCAGGAAGTACATCTAGCGCCGGTGTATGGAAATCAAGGCTTAGCATAAGTCCACTCTAATCCCTCTGTCTCTGGTGATGGCAGGGCTGCGATACCCACCATGCTGCAGCTCACTGTGTGTACATCAACAGATGAGAAACGTCTGCCCCTGCAAGTCGAATAATTACCGGCGAGGGTCCTGCCCACATGCTCTGAGTGTGTCTGTGTGTGTGTGTGTGTGTGTGCATGCATATCCATGTCAACAACTGCCATCACTGACAGCGTGGGCTCATTACACATTTCAAGATAGACCTTCAGTTGTCAAGTTCAGTTCTTAGTCATTTTAAAATTATCACCAAGAGGCAGAAATTATTATTATAGCCTCATAGTCTGGAATCCACTGGACTCTCTTGGATGTCCAGCTCCCTCCAGAATTATCGGCACTCCTGACGAACAGGTGATGAAAAAGCTATAAAAGATCAACTTCAACTCTAACTCATTAAATTCTGCAGGATTATACTGGTTTCCTAAAGTTTGAAATCTCTTACAGATGTTAACCTCAAAGAGAGGGGTATCACAATTACTAGCTCCCTTTCTTGCATGGCTAATTTACATCCTCGCTTTGCTTGGGGTCACTGAGCACTTGGCCAAATCCAATACATCAAAGAGGGCTTTTAAAAATGTCCCAAACTTTGTTACTTCCTACTCGGTATGTATTGTATAGACAATGCGAGTTGAAGTTATGAGAGAGCAAAATAACCAAAAGCTGACACACTGTTTCCACTGTGGATAAATATACAGGCCGAAGGCATTCTGGGAGGAGGTTCATACCAGCAAATCCCCCCTGGAAGTCAATAGGAAAATAGACAGAAGGATCTCATATCAACCTTACAGAGAGTTTCGGAGTCTCAGCTTTCCTGCTGCAGGATCCCTTTTTGACTTGGCCCACCCAAGGTTTCTTCAATTTTGTTGACGGTTTTTCCTCGTCTTCACTGAGGGTCTAAGGCTGGTGGCTCCGAGGCTTGGCTCAGCTAAGTAGGTTAGGTTAGGCCTGTTATGTCTTCCAGCATGCTATTTTGTGTGTTGTGCCCGTTTTGTTTCCTTGTGTTTTACTTTGTTGCTCACTGGATAGCATCATTTTGTTCTGTGATTGATTGTTGATTAGTTACATCTAAGTCGGGTATTTACATCTGGGTATATTGCTGCGTTCAGGTCGTATGGAAGGAAGCAGAATGATGGGAAAGCTTCCCATTGCTCCGACTTGGAAGTGTTCAGGTGTTGCATTCATTGGAAAAATCAAGATGGCGATTGTGTGCTCAGTTGTTGTTATGCTCCTTCTCTTTACTCTTAGGTACTTTACAATCAACTGATACTACTGCCCTCTTCTGAATGACTTGGAGGAGCAAAGGAAATGAAAACAGTATTTTTAAGTTTAAACTGATATTGTAAATTGTATTGTAGCCTACCAACAAACCATGTTTTTCACCATCAGGCCTGAGATATCAGAGACTTCAGAAAGTTCCCATATTTCCGTGACCTGAATGTTTTTTCCCATTTGGAAGCTAGTAATTACGGTAACTCCCATATGACCTGAACGCAGCATATGCCCAGATTATATCCCCCCGTTTGACCCAATACTCCCCATTGGGTAAGGCATTCAGAGAAACCATAAAAAAAAACTGGTATATTGTTGAATCAGACTCTCAGTTAAAACATCTTAAATATCTCCCCGCTTACAGTATTTAAGAGTAGTAAGTAAGTAAGACACACAGTTTATAAAGCACTTTACAACAAGAGGATAAAATAAAAAGACATGAAAGACATAACAAGTTTAAGAGAAGACGAGCCCATAAAAGCCATCATAAAATAGCACAATCATACACACATAAAAACACATAAAAACCTATACAATACACACATAAAATCATGCATACACACAAATCATAACCAAATAAAAAGAAGAAGAGACCCATACAGCCCCTAATCATAGGAAGGCCAACCAATAAAAATAGAGACCACCAAACTTTACATATAAATGTACTCAACCTCATACAGGGATTGTGATTGTGATGTTATGATGTTTTTTTTGTACTAAAGTGCTAGATATATATTTTTCTAATGATATATTTTGCTAATGATATTATGATATTTGTTTAATGATATCCAATTTTTACCTATGATACCTATTTTTCTATGAGGTGACCTGTTTTAAAAGTAGGGAATCATGTGATCAGGAAATGATACCACCTACTGAAATTATGAATTGATAATTAATAAATATATGGGAGTGCTGGCAGCAGTGTGCAGCATTCTCTTTCTTAAATATGTTATCTCTACTACACTCCAGCATCTGCTAAACTGTTTATGGCACGTATGGTCAGCTTCTGGTTTTTTTTAGATCTAGGTAGGCTCATTCTCTGTGAAGTCCTTCGAGACATGCTTGTGATGAAAGGCTATAGAATAAATGAACTTGAACTTGAGCGTGACAGCACATTCATGGCTCTACACTTATTCATTCCGGAGTTAGATGGGCTGAAGCACCCTGAAGTGATCATTTGTCAAGTAAGCTGAGTTACATGAATTACAAACAGAATGTCATATTGACTGTGCAACGGTTCAGTAGGTGACAATGATAAGGGCATACATTGTTTTGAGAATGAATCTTCGAAATATTGGGAAGTAAAGCTTTTTTTTCTGGATAGATATAACTGTCAGTTGTGTGAGCATAGCGCTCATGACTTGTGATGATTATGTTTCATCACCTTAAAGTGATGTTGAACTTTGGTAGTACCTTGGGTTGTGTATCTTCCTCCATGATAAAACCCCCAAATCAGCGATTCTCTGTTATCTGTTGCTCCGATAGAGGAGATTGGAGAATTCTGTTTTTTTCTCTCTCCATTGACTGCCACTGTATGGTGGAACAGGTCTGAAAATCACACTTCTGGCACATAAACCAAAGCAGATTCTGAAAATATATATAAAAGATTTGTCATTCTGCTGAATTGCTTTTAATCGCTTTCTTTATGTTTATTAAACCTTTCAGTTTGAACAAGCGTAACACCGATATCCAATCGAAGTATGATTTTCCAAAAACAGATAACAGAGAATTGTTGATTTTTCGGTTATATCATGGCCAGGTAGCTACACAACCGAAGGTACTACCAAAGTTCAGCATCACTTTAAGATGTGTCCATAGCTGTGGAGGCTGTATAACAAGGTTGGACCCTGAGTTTTTGTATGAAAGTAGTCCCAATTAAACAGTCAGCAGCACCAATGAGCAATCATTTCTTTTTACTGCATGTCAGATGCTAGTCCAATTGATGGGTCCAAAACTATCCGACCGTGAAGTTTTAGATTCCTGCCCAAAGTCTTTCATTGATCTTCCAGACATTACCGTCTAAACAGGGCAAAACCACAGGAAACTTCAGCGGGTTAGCGAACCTATAAATGTTAAGCAGCAGAAGCTTCTCTGGTCTCTGATGGCACCCGTAGATTTCTCCCACCAAGCCTCCCCATTAAAATCAATAACCTGGACCGCCTGTCTGTCGGATTCATCGTGATAGACGACTTCACACACCTCGGCGAGCGAGCGCAAAGTATGCAGAAGTGCTCGGCGCGCGCGCTGTAGGATATATTGCTTGCATGCGATTTGTCCCTGCAATATGTTAGGAGCTGCGCAATGCCATGAATAATGAATGCTCTTCATTCTTCTTCAGGCGTGCTGGTGATGACTGACTGGCTAGGAATAATCACCCGGCCTTGGACAATGCTCATTTTCACCTTCCGCACTGAGCTACTGCTGCTGCTGCTGCATGTCTCCGAGGGCCCAACAGCTTGAGGGAATCACAGAGCCTTTTGTTCAGCTGAGTGGAGTTGAACAAGTTTTGCTTTACGTCACATGAAACCTGATCTTCAACCTTCCTACTCTTGGCCACGTTAGGGTAGAAAAAGCAGCAGCAGAACCACAGGTCAATTCATCATATTTCTTGACTGCAAGATATGAAAAAGCTGAAGCTGAAAAAGCTACAGACACACTTCTACAGACTGGCCTTTATGTAATGTTCATTAACAAATCATGGTTACTACAGCGGTGTCTATCAAGGACGTTTCCCATCATGCACCTACTCACTACCCCACAGCAGCCAATTTCTTCTCAAATATTGAGCAGTAGCACTGTTGCACCATAAAATATGTAACTCTTATTATTATTGATCTGTTTGTCAGGTAATTGTGGTTGCTTTCTGACAGCTGAAAATATAAACAAATATCTACCTACAGTACAAACAGTATGTACAATACATATATAACACATTCATTAATTACCTTTCATTACATTCATTTGTTATATTCATTAATTTCTAAATTGTTCTTCTCAGGCTTCTCACTCAATCACCATTAGGCTACATGTGATCCATGCAGTAAGAAGGAGGATTTCTGCCATGGCAACATCTGCACATAGTGTATTTTTTCTGAAAGGTCCCATATTCTACACTTTCCAATGTTTATTTTATGTCTTGAGGTCCATTCAAAGCTGTTTGTGTAGTGTCATGTACCAAAAACACTCTCAATCCATTTTTACACGTTCATTTTCCAGCATCTCTCTGAGCCTTACCAAGAATAGGCTGTTTCTGTCGCTGTGTCTTTAAGGCTCATTAATATTAACGACCCCTCTGTTCTGATTGGCTAACCGCTTCAAGAGTGAAACGTGAGACACCGCAGCCCAGCAGCTACAGGTAGGGAAAACTCTCCGGTAATAAACAATGACAACCGCTCAACCGCTTTGAAAAAAACACTTTGTTAGTCTATTATTTCTTACAAAAATGATAATGAGCGAACCTTTGTGACGCCACAAAGTTACAGAAGTCCAAACGGCTCGTTTAGAGGCTCGCTTTTCTAATATGGATTGTGTGGATTTAGTTGGCGACCGTGCGTTTTGATACTTTCACCATGTTTAGATAGCACATCCAACTCCTTTATGATCAAAGAGGCAAGCGAAATCCTGTTTTCCACAATATGGGACCATTACAGCTGCACAAGGCAACTTGTGCAACAACCCCAAGGGGCAGCGAGCGATAATTGAATTTTTGAGAGTTTGACTTCATTACCCGTTATTGGTGAGTCCAGCTTTCTATGGACGGAGGGCTCGTTCGCTGCTGTTTAGGAGACACTTTTGTATTTTGCTCTTAAATTTCAACTTGTGACGTCCTGTCTGTGCAGAAGATTTCCCACCAGTGTACATACCTGACACTGGAATTTAATTGGGCAAATCGTCAGAGCGAATCTACAGCATCTTAATTTGGGGGGATGGGAGGCTCTTCTCTGTTGCAGCTACACTTAGTGATTTAGGCTGATAAGACGAGGGTATTTTTTACAGAAAAATCTCGCCTGGTGCAGCTTTAATGCAGCTTTAAAAAGCCAGTGATGGCAGGGAGAGTTACTTGAAGATGGTGATTATACGAAACAGCTCAAAACCTTCTCTCCTCTGTTCATTTTGATATTTAATGAATTGGAAAGTATCACAGCTGAATTGTACGTCAGTTCCTTGTAACCATTTCCGCTTTGGCTGTGCCTTAAAACAGAAAATCATCTATGATGCGAAATTGTATTCTTTGAACCCTCCTACCCTCCATACTATGTAAATTTGTTCTAATTTAAAATTAGGCTGTAATATCTTTTGAATAAATTGCTAGAGTTAAATTTCAATTTTAAAACATATATTTCATATTTACTAATTGGGTGGATATTCCCATTTTCCTCTCTATCATCATAATTTGATGTCGATAATAACCTTCCAGTAGAGTTTGTAATGGGTCATTCTGTTTCCATTTCACTTGCATTAGTGATTCAACATGTAGACCTATATTAAGCAAAGCGTTGCTGAAATTGAAAAAGCAAGTGAATCTATATTGTCCACACATTATGCCAATATAACCTCATGTACCTCATGTATTTTTGTCCAGCACCAAAACTTATTATAAACTCCACACCATCCTAGATGAATTATAATAATTTGAATGATTTCAGCCCCCTAGTTTGCAATTTTCCAAAGGTTACAGGCAGACCAGATGCATTTGTGTGCAGAATAGTCACAAAGATGGCATCATTTTAAAGGTCAGAAAATATATAAGTAAGGCATTAACTCCTGGACCTCTGCAAATAAAAGCTTTCCCTCAGAGTGCCTTCTCTGTCGACTGCAGGGAGAACAATTTTATCTGAATCATTAAAACAAAATACGGCGCTTGCATACAAATTCTGATGAACGCCTCGGCAGATAGCGCATTGTTTGGTTTGCACAGAAAGGAAAGGGTATTACTGCCTCTTGCACTTGTTGTTACTGAGAAATTATGGAGTAATAGTAATGTGCAATAAATTGGTGCTTAATTTGAAAAATGTAATGGAATTGGTGGCTGTTTGAGAGTATATTGATTTATACTTCATGGTAACTGCTTGGTGACAAATTGTAATGGTAGCACTGACAAATTGTCTCACTTGACTACACTTGGGCTTCATCTGTGTACAGTGTACCAGTCCTGTTAAGTGCCCCTTTTTGAACCCACTTCCTATTAACGGAATGCTGACATCTGCAAAAAGTCATGCGAGCGCCATTTAAAGGAGGGTGGGAGCTGTGTGGCTGTGCGATTAGTCAACTATAAGAGCCTGAAGTTTAATTAAAGTCATCAGGCAATTAGGAGCCAGTACGATAGTGCTTTACAGTGCATTTCTGCCTTGTACATTACCCAGGCTTAATCAAAGAAGTCCCTTCGCTGATGTTATGAGCTATAAATGTTACTACAGTATATGGGTCAGCCACGTGGAGACGGCTGTTAAAATAGAGAGTATTTGTCAATTAATTATAGACACGCTGTCTGTTATCTCTGATGCTGAGGATGTTGTAAGCTCATATGTGCGTCCTTTGAGTGCACAAAGATATAATGATAAGGTGGAAAGTGCTGAATTACTGCCAGCTACACGTTTAGCCTAATAAACCCTGTGGTTAACATGTGAATTATAGTAGAATTATCACCTTACTTGACAATTTATCACTCGGTTTTTTCAATCCACATGCATTTTCATCACTCTTGTTTTCAATTCACAAGCATTTTCCTCACATCTATTTTTATCTGTTCATTTTTTTGTTCCTTCCACTCCCTCGTAGCATAGCGGATAACTCGCTAGTAAACCCAGCTGGTGGGCTTGATATCGCTGGCTGCCGCTGTAAACATTTGAATGTTTTGTTGCACACCTCCTCCTTGGCTGGAGTGCCAGAATGTGCTCTGAACGCACGGAGAGAGTGACAGTCTGGAAGTACAAACAGGATGCCTGACAGTCCTCTGCATTTATAAGCCGGGAGCTTTTAGCAGCGTGGTGCCAGTATATATGCCCCGGGGCTTAGAGGGTTTGGTCACTTTGCACTAAGAGGGTTGAAAAAAACACGTAAGAAAATCAAGACAGTAAACAGTCAGCTACAGTATGCGAACATGGAATTTAATTTGATCAGATCAAGATTTTGATAAAAGGTTAACCGATAGCCCATCCAGCACAAGTTTAAAGGATTTTTTTTTTTTGCTATTACAGTATTTTGCATGGTGATATATTATGATTCTGTTGGATCTCTGCTCTTATTAGCTAGCTTGCTGTCTCTATTGTGCCAAAGACCAATGAGGATAAGTTCAGCAATTTTGGACCTATATATAATTTGTCTCTTACATACCTGCAGTACTTGGACTCACAGAAAATATTACCAGAGTTAGCTGTCAGTTGAAACAGCGAGCTCTGTTGCTAGGCCTCTTACTGCTAACAATGAGTCCAAACAGGGTTTGCCAAAATATCTCCAAAAAAGTCTGTGAAAATGATATTGCGACCAACCAATGTATTTCTATCAGAAAGCAGCGACACCACACCATTGGATAGTCTTCTACCAAACTCTACCAAACTCTACCAAACTCTACTGTTTACAATCTGACCTGACCATTGGCTAAGCTAGATCACGCCGCCAGTAACACACTTTCCCCCCACAGCGGTCTGTGCTGTGGCAGAGAAAAATAGTTCTGTGATTTCCTGATTAGTGGAAGTGTGTGTAATTATGACTTGTTTACTCTCAATTCTCCTGTGGAGTCTACAAATTGCTTTTTTGGACAAATTTTGACAAACCTCGTTTGGACTCATTGTTAGCAGTAAGAGGCCTAGCAACAGGTTAGCCATTTCAACGACAGCTGACTGGAGTCAATATTCTCTGTGGGTCCAAGTATATGTAAGAGACAAATTATATATAGATCCAAAATCGCCAAACTTATCCTTTAAAAGCCATAGGTTACATCATACCTCTTTTCAAACCAGGCTAGGATGCCGATTTCGATTCGGGACATCTAGCATTGTTGTTCCAGCTGAAGTCTGGTTGCCGCTGAGCAGCAGCCAGACTGCCTCACTGAGACAGACGGCGGCCAACGGTCAAGACCCCAAGCTCATAGTTTGAACTGAAGAACTTCTCTTCACCGCGAACACACTTGTGTACTCGCTCAAATCTTCCTCGTTCGGCATGGGGTCACAGTATGGCTTCCCTTCCTGCCTCTCCGTTCCATACATTAATCGTTTCATCTCTGACATTAAAAGGAAAGAATGCATTGGCCCTTCTATCTAATGGAGATCAAAATCACACAGGGAAGCGCGGGGTGTATACATTTTTAAACTTTGGGGGCCGGGCCTGATATATTCATCGATGCCACTCCAAGTACACACTTTGGAAAGAGGATGTTTTATTCAAAGAGACGGGAGTTTCACCTCTCTATAGTCACGGAAGCTATTACAGCGGCTCCGGCTGATGAGCTCATGCACTACATCTTTTATCACATCTCCCTCTCGCTCTTCATCTTTGGGTGCGATATATTCTCTTCTATTCATTTTGTCCGGCTGCCAGGCTCTCAGGAAAAGAAGACAAGCTTTTTTTTTTTCCAGCCCTGGCGATGACATCATTACCCGGGCCTTCACATTGTGTGCTTTGATAATGGCCTTACACATACATTCCCTGGATACTTCACTTTCAAACTAACTCTCGAGTGAGATTTTCTTTATACATCCGTGCTCGGCAGTGTCAGCGGGGTGATGGATGCAGATGTTAGGGAAGGAATTTCTATCTTAGCAACCAAGGCAACGTAATGAAATAGCTTGTATCTGGAGTCCTCAGCTTGAGTAGAACTGACGGTGGAGAACGGTCATCAAATTTCTAACAGCCTCTGAAATAAATGTCCTCATCAGCATCGTAGTTTTTACAGAGCACAGCTCAACTCAAACATAGCAAATTTATAACTGCCGGGATCCGGCGCGATTCTTTCGGAGGAGCATAAATCTGAGAAACATTTGCACGATTTCAAACATTTTATGATAAAACGCCTACTGTTCTGCAGATTCCATCCCTCGCCGTGAATGAATGACTTTTGTGTGTGTGTGCGCGTGCACGTCCGAGCTCTGTGCGTGTGTGTGTGTTGTAGCACCGTCGTCGCTTTTTTTGTGCGGTTTATGAAGTCACAGTGCGGCTGTTTTAATACACACCGTCTGCATGACTTAGTCCCACTGTCTCCTATCAGCCAGCGGAGATAAATCAGGGCTTGTTGGGCGCTCGCTGAGGCACCGACAGCGCCGGTTATTCTGATTCTCAACACATTTACCCAGCTTACAAGCTGCAACAGTTATTCTAATTCAAATCCCTCATCCTATGGTTGAAGAGACAGACAAGATTTAGACATCTTTGTTTGGCTGACTCAGGCCCTCTGTGGCGCAGCTGATATGGAAAAGAGGGTCCCCTGTTTGGGTAAAATACTCCAATGAACAAAAGAAGGTTTTAGGCAAACATCATACTTTAATGCTTCATGTTTTTCGATAAAGGGAACAATGAAAAACAAATGAAGGTTGTCAGACTGGAACTTGAGCGCTATACTTCTTTTTTTCTGTTTTTTTTCCTTCAAATTTGAAAACCCAAACTAACATGCGTGTCGACTGGAAAGTCACTTTTTAAAGCCTTTTTTCCCCCCATTTCGCTCAATCTTTTCAGAACATCAATGCACTTCATGTGTTTTTAACAGATAAATGAAGTATGAAGGATGAAGAAATGAGGTATTCTTTCATTAAATGTGCGTGCCAAATTGGTAATCTGGTGTGTACTGGACTCTGTGTACTGGATTGGCACAAAGTACCTTTCAAATGATACAAACACAGTGAATGTAGTGAATTCAGTGGTCTGAAAAGAATCTCTGGAGCTGCAGGGAAAAACACAAATCAAACATTTTCACTAAAAACACTGTATTCACCCAATGAAAAGACTGAAATTTGTTGCTTTAAGGGCAATTTAATGTTCTCTTGGTTATTGTTAGTGTTATTGTGGCGTCTCCTAAGAGTTTATTGTGGTTGGTGAGTACTTGTTGCTGTGCCAGGAAAAAGTGGTTCCTCTCTCGTTTCTGTTTGAGACGAGTTGAACAGGACATCACTTCCATTAGCTTAAGCGCTTAGCTTAGCTAAGAGTTAGCCTTCATTGCTCATGGTAGGCTACGTTCAAGATCCTTGCTAGGGGTTCAAGCCCGTAGGGCTGAAACCCTACTGTTTTTGTGCTGGTTTATTATTGTTCATCCGCGTTGGCGCAAATTCCTGTTGTGAGTTGGTACATCGCAGAGACATCAAATTTGGCCCAATGACAGATACTATGACCCATTACTAGCTCAACAAATATTTACCCAATCGCCCTGAAGGGGGCGCTATAATTAAAGGTTTTACTTTAAAGGCCATAACTCGTACACCGTTTGTCCGAAACTTGGTACACATATCCAGCTGACATAACCCTACAATTTTGCAATTTGGACCCTCAAGTTCCACCTGGAAAATTTTTGAGATATTTTGAAAGTTTTGAAAAACACATTTTTAACATCTCCTCCTACACCGTTTGACCGATCACCACCAAAATCGGTCAGTAGCATCTATGGACCAAGCTCTATAAGTTATTTTTTTGGATTGTTGATATCTGCTTTAGTTTTGAAAATATACATTTTTAAAGTTGTGAGAGGGCGTGGCTTGTCAGCTAAATTGTTATAACTTCATGACAGATTGTCCAATCATCATGAAAATTGGTGAACATGTTCAGATAGCATCAATAACCATGTGTGCAAAGCTGTTTTAAGATTGAACAGTAGGGGGCCCCACAAATGCCAAAAAACTGTATCTCCTAATCCAGATGAAGAAATTGCGTGAAATGTGGTACACATGTTCAGGGAGGATGTACTAGTCAAAATCAGAAGTTTTGTCATCATTGGTGAAAGTGGTGGGGCCTATGGTGTAATAACCATGTAACAGCCGGTAAATCAAAGGCTATTTGCATAATCAGTCCCAAACTTCTCAGCCTTGTCTGGAATGGCATTTCTAACATGTGTACCGAATTCTCTCCAATTCGACCAAAAGGGGGCACCACAAACGCCGAAAATGGGCATGGCCTAACACAAAAATGGCCGTAACTCCACACCCGTTTGTTCAATGATCACGAAACTTGGCAGATATATCAAGGGATATATTTGGATGATGTCCTCAGAACCACTGACACTTTTTTTGCGACGTCAGTACCGTTCAGAAAAGGCATGAACCCCTTTCATGGCCACTTGCGGCTATATTTTTTGTCTATTTTGCCAATAAACAGCCACTCGTGCTTTTGGATACATGCATATTAGATAACACTTTTTCATCTTTTTTTCTATTCTCACTATATTTAGTTGGCTAAGTAACGTTTGTTCGTCTTAGTTTACTGACAGTGCTTACTGTGCTCACTTTGATTTAGCTACAGCATTATGACTGTACAGGCCGACTGTTTCCAAAGGTTATCAATAAATTCAACATTGAATGTAAGTATGAACAGGCATTGAAAGTATATTGCTGCTGAATGATACTGATAAAACTGAATTACATTTAGGTTACCCAGGTTTGAGCTCTATACACGCACATCTATGAACGTGCATGCTAACACAATGTCCACTTTTACCAAGATGTAAACCCTAGTGCTTTCAGAAGCTCTTGGTATCGACATTGCTCTTTTAGAATTGTGTACGCTGCAACACCATTTCCGGATAAGTGTGTAGAGCGTCAGTTGACTTAATGGAAAAACAAAACTTCAGGCTGGGGCTGCAAAAATCAGAGTTTGACCTGATTGGTTTGAATTAGGCAGGCCGTACCCAGATGAGGCCCCCGCGGCCACGCTTTCTGAACGCTAAGACCGGCGATTTGATCAGCCACCATTCCCATTCTGTCTGTTCCATTATTCAATAAAAGTGCGTACTTTCAAATTTAGGACACCCTCCAGCATTCACTCCGCGTCAGGCTGCACACAACCTGCAAAGTGGGTGCCTTAGGTCGAATTGGATCGTATGTTTTTGAATAAAGGAAATGAATTGACCTCTATAGTACAGCTCTTTTTCAAAGCTGTGGACCCCGAATAGCTAAAAGCATTTAGCTGAGGATCACCTTAGCTGAAAGCTGTGCTGACTTTAACATTACACTGAGAGACATAGAGACATTCAACTTAAATTAAAGATATTTCATTTGGGTTCCTTTAATCATAAGGAGCTATGCAGTGAAGGATGTTATGGTCAAATCAAGGGCCGAATACCCTGAATTCATTTTAGTGAAGATAAATGACTTGGATAAGAAAGTTACCTAGTTCATGCAAATATCAACACTGAGACGCACCAATAGGTTACGACCTACAGTCTGAAAACTATTCCCCGATGACTCTATACAACTTTACGCCTTAGTAAAGTAAAGCTAACACTGTATCCCATAACACTTTACTGCTGTATTTCCCCACTATTTAATTACTTCTTGGATACATATCACCTAGACTAGACCAGACGGCAGCATGAAGCGGCTTTAATTGGAACCGCTTTGACCTGTTTGCCCATGGTGTGCACTGATGCATGGATAAGAAGGAACATGCACACGTGTACTGCGGGAAACAGCTTGTACAAACATGCCACATCCTCATAATGTCATAGGCTGATAGATGTTACGATGTTTTTTGAAGCAGGTAACGATGCCAACACCTCACAAGCTCAACTTTGGAGGCCTGCAAGAGAAATACAGAATACATGCAGTCGAGTTCTGAAAACTGGTACAAGCGCATATTTTTATCCCCTGTATAGAATCCATTCGGGAGCCTAGTGACTAGAAAACTAAAAAATGTATGTATGTGCATGTGTTTGTGCGCTGTATGAAACCTAACCTGCTAAAATATTCTCCGACCAATTTCGACCAAATTCATCAAAGGATCTCAGTACGGGAGGAGAATGTGAGTGTCTATGTGCTTTCTATACGCATGGGCCAGTATATAGGATGTTGCTGCTGGCTCCCATAATGATTACAAAGACACTGAACAGGGTTTTATTCAACATTTTTCAGGTTTCTTCTCCACAGTGACAGATATACTGTAAATATTCTGATAGTAATAAAAATAAACATAAAAATAAAAACAGGTACAAGAGGAAATAAACGTATATGTGTGTATATAGATGCTCGTACATGTCTATACATAAGGCAAATAGGTAGTGCTACAATTTCCCATAATGCCCAGCTACAAGCATAGCATATTTCAACATATTCAGAACAATTGCATATGCCAAATATACACTTCTGTGTGGATAAAACAAATTATTTGAATGCATACAAATCATGAAGAGACGTACTGCAAATATGGTGAGCCATAATGTTTGACAGATAACATTTATAGCCTATGGGGTAATACTGACTCAAAAAATACAAAATATGCTTTGGTGCTTCTCTTTTCAGTATCAGTCAACTGTCAATAGGATCAGTATCATTTATTTAACGCAGCAAAATAAACCAATACCAGGCCCTGTGTGGAGTTAGAAAGGTAATCATTTATTAATCTTCATAGGGAAATTATTTTCTCGCTGAGGCCAGAGGTCAGGGTCGACTGAGCTGGGAGAGAATCTGTGTTTTGCTCAAGCAGAATGGAGGTTTGAACCCCGGCGATCCGGTTAATCCTCCACATTACACCATCCTGCTGTGCTGTGGCATGGAACACAAGTAGGAAGAAAACTGGAGACACCATCTCAATGTACTGTAGGCAGAGGTGGGGACTCGAGTCACATGACTTGGACTCGAGTCACAGTTCTATTGCTTGACCTGACTTGATGCATGAAGAGAAGACTTGAGACTTGACTTGACTTGGGTTCTGGTGACTTGGGACTCGACTTTGATGGTACTTTGATGACTTGAAAAGGTTTCTAAAGTCTTGACAAAAGATCTTGTGTTTGTGTAAATTACTTAGATTGAAAGTGATGAGATTTGTTCCAGCAGACGACTGAATTTAAATTCTGTCTTCTGAATTTGTATGGAATGATTGAATTTATTGAAGTTGAAACTGATTATAGAAATCAAACTCATGATGCTCTTACCAAGTTTTTATCCTATTAAAACCATATTGCATTGAAAAATCCTAGATATTTAGTTTTCTTTAAGATATCAAATTGATACTGGACTCTTGATTTGTTCTGACTTGACTTGCTGTTCTACATTTAGACTTGAGACTTGACATTAATGACATGGACTTGACTTGGACTTGACTTGGTAATCTACATTTAGACTTGGGACTTGAGTTGAGACTTGTGCCTCAAGACTTGAGACTGACTTGGGACTCGAGCAAAGATGACATGGTCACTTCTCTGACTGTACGAGTTAAAAAAAATTTAACCTTACTCTTTTTTTAATGTACTTTTGAATTGTTTTCGAATTTTCTTTGTACCTCTTCTCGGTATAAATAAAATCCACAATATTTCAAATATTGTAGGTGTACCTAGCGTTAACGTTTGAATCACATTTATCATGACTATTTCATTACTTTTCAGTAAAAACCACACTTTTCTCTTTCAGTTCTCACAAATCAGTGTCCAGTAACAGAAGAGTTCATGTGTGCTGACCCCAGTGATTGATCTTCTGATTGAAACCAAACTCTCAATTTGTTTGCCCTTCATTAAAACACATATTCCAATCTGTTTCATGTCCTTGTTTGGCGTGATGACCACATTGATCATGTTTGATTTTTTCCCCCCACTTATTGATCCAATGCTCAGTGGATCAGACCGTATCTCAAATGATTCACATTGCGCTTTTTCTCAATTTATCCTCAAAAGGCCTCTGCTATTCTGTCAACGTAATCCAAGTCTCTTAAAGGAGGGAAGATGAAAGAAGGAAACTGGATCAAACAAACGCTGTTGGGTAGTTACAGAGATCCCCCACCCCCCCACTCCATGTTCACATCTGCTTTTATATGCCTTTTTCTGATTTTTCATTGAATATTCCTCCCTGAGCGAGTTAGATAATTATGAAATAAATAGTCCTTCATAAATCGGAAAATGCCGGTCTCGAAAAAGAATAACTGCCTTTGTCGGAGATAAAGTTCTCCCTTCGATATCAGTTATGTTATTTTTCCTCAACAATGCAGAGAGGGAAAAATACATTTGCGCCTATCGAAAAGGATCTGTACTTGTCACTGAGGAAACACGGACTGAAATATTCTTCAAGGGAGCTCATTTCATATTTTAGATATGGCGACATAATGTTTCACATATGCACTTTAACTGCAAAATATTCACAACTCCTGAAAAAAAAAAATCCATGCTGTTTAAATGCAGCAGCCTCAAAACACCCTCTCCATATCCTAATGGAATTATGGTGAGGTTTTGCTAATTATATTTCTGATGTCAACATCCTTCACAGGTTTGGCTGGCCTTTATTGAATATTTTACCCTCGGAACTGTGAAAATCGTGCCGGGTTATTTAATATTAAGTAGATTCCTCCTCCCCGCTCTGCCGTTCCGTACAAAAACAAACAGTTTTGTCGAGGCTTCTTCGTGTGTCTTTCCACAGCCTGCTGTCTGAGTCCCCAGAGCCGCTGGTGCATAAACGGGCAAAAAGAAAGCAGAGAGCTGCATGCAGACCTAACACTCAAACTCTCTCTCTCTCTCTCTCTCTCTCTGATGCTCTCTCTCTCCATTCCAGAGTTACAGTCATTATGCCACACTCCAGGGAGACTCGTTAAAAACATTCTGGAGATCCAAACTTTCATTCCATTTGCAAGTTATCAGTGCGGTTTGTCACAGCCAAAGTGTTGTGATGTAGCAGTGGTGTTCCCAGGAGGGCTCAGTTATACCCCCCCCCCCCCCACACACACACACACACACACACACCCCTCCTCCCCCCCTTCCTCTCCAACAGATTGCAGTTAGCTTCAGCGGTGGCCTGTTCAGCCCTCGTGGCGTTGATTTTGAAGGGTGAAAAAGTAATAGGGCACGGATTGTCCGCACGTATTCTTCCATTAGGCGAGATGGCTAATGACGGACTCGCTCTCCGAGACCCTTCAAGACCCTTTTCTCTGGACGGCCAGCTCCAGAAACGCCGCATTCCCAGTCAACAGCCGGCCCTCGAGTCCATCACTCTTTATCAAACCAGGCCATCCATCCCTTCGCTCCCTGTCGTCTGTACACAGCGAGTGGACCCGGGCCGCCGAGGAGGGAAAGAGGACAGGCTGAGGGAAAGTAATGATGTTTGTGATGAGCCTCGGTGTTGACTCAGGGTTAGCTACTAAATCCCTGGACTCTCGCAGCCAGGCCATTACACACACTCGGTGCGGTCTCCGTAAGCCGGCAGAAGGACTTTAAGGGAGGGGGAGATACTTCTATTATTGAGGCTGTGGCAACCGCCGGATCACTCAGCCCACTCGGCACAGAGTGCACATTTCACCATTTCAATTATTTCACCTCTCGCCGTAGTTTGCGGCGCTCACCTTAAGAGTCTGCGGTCTTGCTTGGTTGTTTCAAATGACAGCCAAGCAATTTTCTCGCTACTATCTCTTGCTTTCATCTCTTATCTCCATTCTCCAATCTCCATTAGCCTAAGACCGATGATGCGAGAGCATGACGGCCTCAATTGTGTTGTTCGGAGCGGCCCTCCACTTTTTGAGATCATTATTGATTTCCCCGTTTATAGGCTTCCATTGAAAGAAACGCATTATACACCGCGTGTTTGGATCGTACAGGAAAATGCTGCACTTTTCCTTCCTTTGTGCGACGATGGAGACCTTTCTCAGACGGGTTCTAGGAGGAGGAGAGTGAAATTCAAACGACACGGTACCTTTACAGTCTCGACGGCAGCCGCGGCCTTGAAGGTCCACACCTCGCCTTCTATCTTTTAAGCCGCCTCTGAATCGAGGAGCATTATGCACGTGGAATGACTCTGAGCAGACAGTTATAGAATGGTTCCCGGCAACTACAATAAAAAGCCCCCCATTACTGTGCTGCCAGCTTCCAGGAGACAAAGCTGATGAGGATGGAGGATGGTACCTCCAGGGAAAGACTGAGTGGGGAGAGTTGACAGGCAACAGTGATTGCTAGCCCATAACCCCAAAAGCTCTTCAGCCCCATTGGCTTTAAGAGCTTAGTGAATAGTCCTTGTTACAGAGGTGCTGACTTGTCCATAATACGGCCACACAGGAGTTTAGAGGCTGCACTGCTTTAGGATGTTCGGCCATCCCTGCCAAGGACAAATTGGCGGCATTTAGTGAGTCAACTTGTTGATCTTTATTTCCATACTTCACCTGGTTGCTAGGCCCAGCAGATGAGTGCTCTTCCATAAATACAACAGCAGCGGCACAGCACGCGCAACCGGCCCGCTTGAAATGCAAAGCATACAGATATCACTTGCAATTTGCCGAAAAACAAAAACAGTTTGCCATTTGTGCCCGGCGTGTCGCGGCGCGGTCCGAGGGGGTAGCGGTTGCCGTTGAAAACCCAGTAATTATCTCAAGTCCCTCTCTTCTCATTCATAAGGAACCATGGCCCTGTCTCCCTCTGTTTTTCTGACAGCATTATTCAGATGAGTTCTGCATTGCAGTCTGAGTCATGTTTACTGACCAAAGCCGCAGTGTGAAATCCAGAATAATTGCTCTCCACAACTCCCCTGGCATATTGTGCTGTTCTGTTCGCTTCATGCAGTGAAGTCCAACAGAGATAGAAATTTCCCAAAATAAATGTTTTTTTTTTTTTTTTTTTTTTTTCAATTTTCTCTCCCTGACGCAGTTTTCAATGTCATTGAGGGAAATTATAGAGTTGCAGCACGACCCTTGCAACATGACACATAAATAGAAATTCAACTAATGGCACTCCACATGTATCAGTAGACTGAAGTGAATGCCTTGCGCTCATGAAGTCCAGCCTGTGACACCCTCCTCTTTCACTCGTCTTTTCTGTCTTTCTCCAATGAGAATAACTGTGTTAATATGAAGCAGGGTGTTCCTGCTAAAGAGCATGCTCCCTCAGTCAGACTTCTCCGGGTAAATAAAGCTTAAAAGAACATTATTTATTCGTTTTGCCAACACGCTGTCTTCTGTGCTGCATGGTAATGAAATGACAACAGGTACAGAACATCGCCAAAGACTGACTTAGGGAACACCTCCGGACTGCCTGTCACTGATAGAAAAGAACAAATTAAACCCTGATAGTCTTGCGGCATCCACTTTCACACCTTGAGGCATCCTGAGAGATGGTACACCTTTGAAAAAAAAAACAGGCTCATGTAGGCAGAGCTATATCCAGCAGTATATGCGGATGCCAAAAAAAAAATGGGGCATACAAACAAAACAACAGGCAGATGTGGCAGGCCGCAACATGCACAGCTCATTATACCTAAGCCCTCTTCAATATGCAGCAATACTCTGTGCCTGTACACTATGACATGCAGGGAGGAGCTGTGTGTGTGTGTGTGTGTGTGTGTGTGTGTTAGACAGCCTGGTGAGGCAGCGCTGCTGACAAGCAAGAGAACAGTCCCACCAAGATGGTGCTGCCAATGCTTTTTACAGAAAGGGGAGGGGTGGGCATCACTGCCATTCACCACTGCACACACACATACACACACTCACGCATGCATACACAATCTCAAAAGCAGCCGTGTTTCCCCCCGCCGGCGTGTCAGTCTCCCAAATTGTTTCATGTTCTGTAGAAAGACTAAATAAAACCAAAAGGCAAACAAATCCTCCAGGGACGGAGGCAGAGAAAATACTCGTGTCTGATACTTTGTAGTTCTGCCTGTGTCTAATACTTTCTAGTCTAGTTTCTCAAAATGGCACTTTCTACTTTCTGAAAGCTTGAATACAACTCTGGGAGGTTTTAATAAGAGTAGAGTGTGTGTATCTCTTAAGGGCTTACTGCCATCTATTGGTGTCGTGTGAAACCGACCATCAGTCGCATGTGATCATTGTGCTCTGCTGTACAGTGTTTGTATTTTACAAGCTGGCCCGAGCTATTATATATATATATCTATTTCTATAGGTGAAATAACAAGGCTATTGTAAAAAGACACTTAGAAAATGTCAGCCACATGCATCCATTCAGCTTCCACAATACATGTCAACTGTATCTACCGCAGCATTCAAGGCATGGATGAATTCTTATATAAGAGTACAGTTATTAAAGGGAACACTTCAGTTCCCTAGGGGGAAAAAAAGCATGTTAAGTATGAAGAGCTTCTTGCCTGAGGGATTGCTTGTGGTCCTGCTTCTACACTTCACAGTGGGTTGAAGCATAGCCATAATATGAGAAATATTATAAAATATATAAATTTGATTGATTCAGCTAAAACTAAGTTTGCTGTCTTAACCCCCTAAACCAAGATATATGCGTAAAAATGCCCGCTCAAAATACATTTTTTTTTTGTTCCATAGCATTAAAACGGCCGTTCTGTTTTTATCTTTTGTGAAATGACTGTCATGAAGTATGTGCAGTGACCTCCGTTTTCATAACATCTTGAATCACCATCTCGTTCCCATTTTCGCATGCTTGACTGAGCCGTAATTACCATTTAAAGTGGGATAGAAGTGAGGTGAATGAGATGGTTGTTTGTACCTCACGTCACGCAGAGCGCACCGCCTTTCCTGATTACATGATTAGGTGAGGCTAAAGGTGATCAACCAGCGGAAAATGTCTGGGTGGACAGAGGCTGATCTGTGACCTACAGAGGGATTTTCCTCAATCTCTGCAAGGAACTTTTCATATGGTTGGATGCTTTATCATACGATTGTAAATTTCTTTCTAATTGCTCACCACTTTGACAGTAAATGTTCTCCGATATGACTAAATGTATCCGGCAATAACACTAATAAAAATCCCCATAATACACCAGCAATGAAAACCATTAATTTACTTTTATTTTAAAAAGTCAAAGTGTAGGGTAAAGAAAAAGAAACCTATTAAATCTAGGAGCTAGCATGGTTATGTTACAGAAGATATATAGAGGAGTTACAGTTCATTTTGAGGGGCATTGCCACCAGCACCTTTGCAGTTAAAACTGGCACAGCTCCGTCAAATGAGACGGAGACGGGAGCTAAAATCTGGCATTAAATTCAAAGTTGTCGTATAGTTGGCAGAAATGCAAAATGAGGTAAGGAAAACTGTATGCCTTTCACAGAGGTCCAAGATATCATGGCAACACAGATAATTTATATTGACCTCTGGCAATAAGAATCCTACGACTAAAAAAGATGGCTGTCAAATATGCCTGTAAACTGGCTAATTTTAAAGGGAACCATCTTTACAAAGAATCCCCTTTTGACTCGTAAACCAAAGGGGGCTCGGTCAGTTTTAGCTAAATGTGGCGTTGTGTCCTGCTTCTGAAGAGGAGTAGAAGAAGACTACAAGCATTGGTTCCAATAGAAAAACGTGTCTAAAATGAACGAGATGTAAAAGCCCTTACATTACAGTACAACTAGACATCGTGATTTAATGGTAGAGGAGGTAGAATAGAAAAGGAAAAAAAGAACTAGAGACGGAGACTTCTGTAACAAAACATTCTACTGCAGTTCTATGTTAATGGAAAAAAAAAATTACAAAATGATTATGATAGTTGGCTTGAGGTCCTCAGTCTGCTTCTTCCTCCTCAGACTCGGACTCTGGAAAACACAAAAAAATAAATAAAAATGAGTCAGCATTATGCACAAACATCTACGCACTGCTAATCATACAAACTTGCAGCTGAATGTGACAGAACAAAACATTTGGTGGTGATGGTAGCTTGAGACACAAACAAAGGGGACACATCAAACACATGGTCTCCATTTGTTCTCCGGCACACTTGGCTTAAAGCATAAAGCCGTACCACTTTCTCTGGCAATCTATGGCTATGGGAGGTAGGAGCAACTGGCAAAACATAAAAAGGCTACAAGTGGGATTGCTCACCTTCCTCTGCGTTCTTCAGCCACTCGACAAACTTTTTCATCTGTTCCAGGAAAATGCTCTTTCCTTTGGAAACGTGGGCCTCGCTGTACCACTTCAGAATCGCCTCCTCGCTCAGGACATCCGCTGTGAAAACACCCGCGAAAAAAGTCTATTCAACATGACGCCAACAGCACAGATGCGTCCACAGGTGCTTGAAAAACAAATGTCGCCCAGCAGGTTGACGACATCAATCAAGGCAGACTTTTGGCTATAATCTCTAGCCATCTGGCATCATTCTCTCATGCCTACATAGTCTTTCCACAAATACATGCGACTGCCACACGCTGATGAATAGTTTGGTACATGCTTTTGTGGCTGAAAAAAAAATAAAAAAATAGCCTCACTGACACAAACAGGTTTTACCTTTGTAGAGCAGCACAACAATCTTCTGGAAGGCCTTCATGAAGTCGATGTTGTCATAGCAATACTCCTGGATCTTCAGCAGGAGAGTGACTTCAGAGAGGCCCTGGGAGGTAAAAGCCTTCAGCAGAGGGCTGTATTGCTGAAAACATACAACAACAACAGGGGAAAGATGTAGATGTTGGAGTTAGAGGTGTATGCTTTCAGACGCTGAAACAGACAGGTTGTGGGAATCAGTTGGGGGGGGGGTATCATCCACTTTTAGAATACCATCACTATGGCCGAAGAAAATGAGCACAAAAAGGACAAAAAACATCACTTCTTCTTTGGAGGTGGAACGCCTCTGGGATAGAAAATCGAGTATCTCCTCCACCAGGTTCAAAGCCTAGAGCAGCCTTGATTTAAAAAAAAAAAAAAAACCTTTGAGATGAAATTTGTGTGACAGCTTTAAGATTCTGAAGCTCTCCCGTGTTGAGTGTGTTGTTGTGACAGCCTTATAATGGGATTCTCACCTTTAAGTGTTTGATGGCTTGTTCTGTGACCAGCTCCTCCTTCTTGTTCCACTCCACGGAGCTCATTACGCTGGACCAGATTATTCCAATCATCGTCTGCTCAGAGATGTTGCTCTTCTTCATTTCCTCTCGGATGTAGGTGATGCTCTGCGGGGCCCAAACCCGGGGACAGAGGGCATATCATTGGCAAAGCAGGCAAAATCATGGCCAACATACGTTGAGGCTTATTGCTTATCAAATCCTGCAGAAGCCGGGGGTACGCGAACCCTAGTGGGAGCTAGGGTTTGAGAGAGCTTGCAGGAGCTGATAATACGGTCAGGTTGAGTGGATTTCAATAACTTGTCACTGATTCAATGCATCCTTCTCTCCTAGACTTCTCAAAGTAAACAGGGGCGGAGGTTAAGAAGGAAGCAATCTTAAGTGCACTACTGACTGCTTTGGTAAAGAAGAAAAGAAAAGGGGACTAATCAAATGGAAGAGAAGCCGATTGAGTTGTGACAGGGCTTACGTCTTTGAGGGGGTCCCCGCGCGACATCTGCTCCTGCAGCTCTTTCTGCAGCTCCTTGCGGGCCCCGATGGACTGCTGGTTCCTGGCGAAGTCCGACAGCTCCTTGAGCCCGGCGTCCGTGAAGTACTTTGAGAAGTGCTCGCAGCTACGCTTGTTGGCGGGGAACAGCTCCTGAAAAGGCACACAATCGTGGGTTTAGACCCAACGCAGCAGAGGAGGCCTCTCCAGCGAGTAAGAGGCCTTTTTTCAAAACCTGCGTGCTGAATCCCCTGATAGCTTGGAACTACATTACATTAATGCAGATTATTAGCTTTCATTGTGGTCCAACAGTCTTATTAATCAGGAAAATGGCTTGCACATCATTAAGCAGACAGAATGTTTCTTGACCTTCAGCCAATGACAGGAAGCATACGCTTCGCCTTAGCCTGTTGGAGACTTTGTATTCAAGATGTCATGCTCTCACCATAAGCCTGTTGTCCATGCCGACCTTTCGGAGATTGCCGGCGACAGAGTTGATGTCCCTTTCATTAAGCCAGGATTTGAAGAGTTTCACAGCAAAGGCTGCCGAAACACCTGAACAAATGAAATGGGATGAAATGGGAGTCAGCTGTTGCCAACAGACCTGCCGGGATAACGGTAATACATTGGTAAACAAAACTCCACGGGATGCGATTAGGCGGGTTTTAACTGGCACAAAGCCTAGAAAACAAGGAATGAATCAAGATGATGCAGGGGTCATAGAATCGGCAAAATAAGTCTGGACCAAAGGCATATCAAATGAACGTATATTTTTAAAAATGCCACTTTCATAACAAAATATGAAAATGTGAATCAGAGGAGCACATCTGCTTAAGAGAGTCCCCCAATCTCATATCTGTTTAAGCTTGTTCGCATGTTCGTATTTTAGACTCAAGTTGTGTTTATGTCGTGACTGCCCACTGACAACAATATAGTTTCCAAGTGCATCTGAAAACTGCCCAGAGTCTTCAGTTCGTGACTGTGTGTGTATTCCATCGTTTCAAAAGCTGTCTTCATTGGTATTGCTGAGGATAATGGCTTCCTTGTGTACCAGAAATAAATTGGCTTGCGTTCGAAGGGGACGGGGTAATAAGCAGTTAAGCCTTGACCAGAATGGCAAGACTGACCTGAATCAATTTCCAAGTGAGTAATCAACATGAGAAAAAACACAACAGTCCCCCAAAGACAGAAAACTGACCCAGCCAAAATTGAGGAATCGAGTAGAATCCTAGCTGTCGTGGGTGGATGTAAAACTCGGCTGGGTCAGTAGCAGCAGTGGGAGACTGGAGTCATTAGTCACTATGGGCTTGAGGGTGTTTCTCAGCATGCACTACTCACATTTATCAACCCGCACAGAATAATTTGAGGTCCATGGATTTTTTTTTTTTTTTTTTTACTGGATGAATCACAAGGAGAGTTTCGCAACATCTTCTGCACTTAACGTGTCTTTCTCAGATTACCACTGATGACAGATGACTGTATATATCTACTGCTTGCCCATTACATAGAAATTAGGAAAATGAAATGTTTTGGATACTTTTACTCAAGGCTTTTGGGTGACTAGTTTCATTGTAACATTGTGCGTGAGCATTAAGTGTTCCAAGTCATGTGTTAACTGCAATTATGCTTAAGACTTAGATAAATGTTGGTAAATCATGAGTCTGATTGACAGAGTGAGAGCGAGAGAGAGAGAGTTTTTATCTTCAAGGCTCAAAAACATTCCTACCACGACTGCATAGTGCTCTTAAAATGTTGAGGCGTTATGGTCCTCTAAGTGTCTCGCAGTTGTAAATCTTTTGCTATGACATTCCTAGAGGTCACAGTAAAGTAAACCAAGAGAGAGCATATGGTTTATATCGAAAGAGACAAAAATAAGCAAGGTGACAGGACTGAGGTCGCATCCAAGTGCTTCGTTTGAGCAGTGTGTGAATCAAATAAAAGTCAACTTTTATCTCTGCGGCTATACCAAATGCATGCAAATTAGAGGATAATAAGTGCCCCGAAATTGCAGTGAATTCATGTAGAAGCAGGATTTACGGACTCCAGTAGCAGAGTTGTGTTTGACTACCAGTTGCCCATCACTGATGTAAAATCTATGCTAGGCACTGAAGAGGGAAAAACAACACTGGCTTCTACTGAGATGATTCTTCTCATTTGATCTGCATTTCTACCTCTGGACCTTATTTGCGGAATTGAAATGGACAACATAACTGAGCCTGCCAAGAAAACTAGGTACCTTCTTTGACAAGGTTCTCGTTGAAGAGGCTGCTGAGGATGGAGGCAGAGATATTGCCGTTGGCCAGCAGAATCCCAGTTAGCATGGCCAGCTTGTTGCGCTCAGACTCTGTGAAGCCCTTAAGAAACAACAGCAGCTGCCGAGGAGCAAACAGAAGGAAAAAAACTAACTTTATTTATCTGTAGGCTGAATTGAGTCAGACACTCGATAGCGATACTCGAGAAAGTTTGGGAGTTGAAGAAAACATATTGGAGAGTGGGCAAAAACCTGAACTGTGCAGGTCCCGAGCGTTCCTGTGAAGATGCCTCGAGCAAAAAACTAACCTTTTTAATCTCCTCCTCGAACCCTTTCTCCAGGTACTTGTAACGCCTGATGAGCTTGTTGAAGACCTAAAGGACACACAAAACATTTTTTTTATCCACTGCAGAATTATCATTGGAATTTCCCTCAAAGAATGTAAGATGCATCAACCTTGAGTCTGTGAAAATGGAGCACGAATGAAATGGTGTGCTCATATTCAGTGCGATTTGGAGTCGTTCACCTGTGCATATGCCTGCATGGTCTCTATGTCTTCTTGTGCTGTGAAGAGACAGAACTCTGTGCGGGTCATGTCGTCTGACAAGGTTCCCCCTGGGGCTGCAAAACAAACATTTATTTATTTTTATTTTGTAAGTGTTACGCATCACGCCCCCTATGAGTTGCTTTCATTTGCGCCATTTTGTATCTCTAACCGCATCAAAACTGAATGCTTAAATGTCAGAGGAGAGCTTTCACATTAAGTGAAACAAAACATGCCAATAAAATACTTGGGGCGTGTCTATGATCGAAACAATCAAAACACAAGTCTTGTAGCTGCATTGTATTCTAGTCTATTGAAGCTACTGCCCGCAGAGAAATTGGTCTCTCAGATTAACTCCATTGCAGTTGCACTTGAGATATCTTGATGTGGTGTCATGTCTATTTTTGGCCAGTTATCCACAGGAATAAAGGCATCTTGGTGTCGGTGGTGCTGCCGTAGCTTATGTGCACCTCTCCAAAAATGTAACTGCGCGACACAAGACCGCAAGAACTATTGGCCCACTTGGGTCGCTTCGTATTTCCTATCCGGTTGATGTCCGCCAATAGTGAAGACAACATGGAGCAGGTCAAAGTGGCACTAGCTGAGGATATCCACAAATATATTCCTTTGTATGACACCTCATCCCCATATTATAAAGATTACGAGATGTCACTGAATTTGTGGCGAGAAATATCCAGAACATGAGTTTCAGAGAATGTAAATAAATACTACTATTTCTGTTGTTAGGCTATTACTTCCGTACTAACGCCACTGCCATCTAGTGTTTCGGTCTACGTGCAGAATCACCAACGCAGAACTATAAATGCTCACACCGCTGTGGACACCTATGGCAAAGCAACAGCAACACTTAAACGTCAAACTATAAGTCAGCCAAAAAATAAAATACACCACCAAATAAAAATGGTACATCGCTGTTTTCTTAGACAGTGCTAAAGTGTTTTAAGGGGGATCTTTCCTTGACAAGGTCAAGCAGGTTCAACAGCTAGCCTACATTCTGTAATCCCTGTTGGGTGAGCACACAGAATCATTTCAATGCTAATTGTAGTCTTTAATAGGTTTGACCTTTTGCCAGTATCTCATACAGTATGTAATAATAATGGATGTGTCCAAGATGAGTGCAGAAGATTTTGAAATCTCAGTTTTTTTCCTTCCATTTCACATGTTACAAATACTTGGTGAGGCTTCATTGTCTGTGTTAGGGCTATAGGCTCAAACTTTACATTCACACATTTTCGGTCAAGCCATCTAATTGGTCTAAGAACACCTCCAGCTGTGTTGATACTTCTTCAGAAAAATGGAATTGATGTTTTTCTAACTCTTGGGGGAACCAACCTGTTTCTCCAATTTGTAGCAACCCATTTTACATTTAATGTACGTACACTATTTTGAAGAAAACTTTTTAAACAGTTTTAATTTGTTGGGTAACCGTTGCATAAAAGCCATTTTATGCACTTGTTTACTGAGATTCTTGGTACTCTGGTGATGCCAACTGTGCTCAACCATGCAATGGACTAGCTTTATCACCATCACACCAATAACCTCAATAAAAAGCGCCCTTTCGAGTATTATTGCTATATTAAAGAATGTGCACTGTCTTACTGGAGGCAGAGCAACTATGTACGACAAAGTCCTGCCCATTACCCAGCATTCCGCCGGCCACCAGGATGTCGAAGAGCGTCTCGGCATAGCGTCGGTAGTCAAGCTTGGCACCAGATGCATCAAGGAACTTTGCGACAGCTTCCAAATCAGTGCCAGTTTGGTTCAGACCTTGTACGATGCTTTCCTGAAACTGGGTAGGGTCAAACCTCTCCTTTTCATCTGTTGAGAGAACAGGCATTTAGTGACGTTTCTGCCTGCTTATTACTAACCCTACGCCCACTTATAAGGAAATACTTCAATACCCAAACGCCTAAACATGTCATGCACATGCAAAGCGTAGTGTATGCTTTTCCTTGCATAAGGCTTTTGAATAGAGTCCAACAAGCCTTAAGTTATCAAGCTTACTGTGTGCTTAGTCTTCGACTTCCCATTTCAGGGTGAATCTCACCACCCACATTACAACCTTGTACATCCTGATTACATTTAGTCAGTGAAAGATCAAACTGGCAACGCATCATGGTCTTTGGATCTTCTAGGTTCAGATGGTAAAATCCTATATTGTCAGATTGTAATAATACCCTTAAGTGCAACCAAAATGCAGCACACACTAGTACATAGGGCCTCCATTTTGGCCTGCTAAATGCAAGGTATAATAATAAAAAGAAGCAGTTATTTATCTCACCTCTTTTTCTAGTTTTGAAACGCTGGCCTGTAAGCGTAGGCTTCTGCTGCCTTTGATTACTCATAAAAGACACCCTAAAAGACAAAGGAATGAAGAGAGATCAGGGTGAGCACCCAACAAGTCAGCAGTGACAAAGGAATCACTCTCTCCATCACCTGTACTCAATCACACACACACTCTCTATTCATCTCTAGTGTAATGATTGGTTGGAGTAAAAACCTGCACACTCTTGGGCCTTGATGGCACACAACACTCCAAAACAAAACTGAAATTTGAGTTCAAAGTGGATGCAATGTCAGGTATAATCAGGGATGCAGTGCAAGGTAAACCCGGCTAGACTCATTTTACCCACCCTTTTAGCATGATATAGCCTAAATCTTTCCAACATAAATTCATAGCATAGGCCTAGATAACAGCAAGTAGTATCACACTGATGAAGTTATACCGATATAATGTCTTTTCAGCGATAAATACTTAAGGAAGTGCTTTTCTGAAAGTATTGTCACGTTTTATTGAAATTAGTGGTTGTTTTCCGTATGATGCTAACCGATTGGAGGTCACAGTTCTACCTACCGTTTCCTTTACCTCTACCTCGCTGGGTATAACGGCTGTTGCCGTGAATTCATGGCAACAGTCACTGCTTTGATATGATTCTATCTGACAACACACATATTTTCTAAATTGTTAGAGATGTTAAAATCACAAAAACGACAAAAGGGAAAATAATACTGTGGCAGAACCGCATTCATTCCAACAACCAGACTGACCCGACCCGGATGTCTAGACACCAGGTAATAGTCAGATTCAGCTTCCCTATTTTTCCCCCCAAACAAAGCCTTAATAAAAAGTTTTAATATAATAAGACCCACGCTTAGTTAGACTACACGGAAACGAACGGCAGCTTACCGAAATCCTATTTATGATCAAAAACAGTCGGTGAAACACAAAGTAATGCGACACAAACTGAATTACTGGATACGACCCAAATTCCGGAGATGAGGAAATGGTGACCAGCAGCGCATGCGCGACCACCGAATCGACTTGGATCATTAGACTTGTGTGGGTGGAGTACAGTTTACAAACATGTAAAATAGATACACAATGTGTTATAGCAACATAAAAATTATATATTTACCAGATAAATATAGCATGTGGTATTATATGATTAAGATTTTCTTCATATCTATTACGTGGAAATGATATAACGACCATCTTTTTAAGTTAACCCCCCTATACAGTTCTCACGCTCTTGTCTTTAGTTAAGGGGGCAGAGAAAAAGTTTCGCCCCCAGAAAACTGCTCCAGAATCAGTTTCCCTCCCATTAGAAATGGGGTTATATAACCATCTTCTACTATTAGAGTAAAACATAAAACTGACCCAAGGTCAGTACAGGTTAACAATGAAATCTGTCAGCTCATTCGTTGCTATCTACTAATATGACACAGGAGGGGGGTGTTGTGCTGTCCGGTGAGATGGTTGTAGCAGAGCCTTTAATTTTGATTGTAGCATCGATGGTGCTTTAATGCTGCGTTCACTTGCACCTTGTAAACTCCTGTTTCCCAGATCAGGGAGTTGTAAATAAGACTTGTCGCACTTGGTCAGACACAATAACTAAATGAACCCTGTAGCAATTTGTTTTATTTGGGACCTTTGTCGCATGTCATCCCCCTCTCTCCCTCCCCTTTATTGTCTCTCTCCACTGTACTGTCAAAATAATAAAAATGGCAACTAAATGTTTAACAAAGAGCGAAGGTAGAAGAATACAACACAAATTGTTTACATAGAATGTCAAACAAACAGTGCATATTTTGATAAGTTATTATTATTATTATTATTATTAGTAGTAGTAGTAGTAGTAGTAGTAGTAGTAGTGGTAGTAGTAGTAGTATATATGGCCTTTGCATCAACTTTGGAATGACCTGTCTGAGGAGCTTAGGCAGGCTAAATCAGAATCATATTTTAAGTCACCTCTTAAAGGTCAGTTTTATTGACTTGCTTTCATGTAATAATCTGTTATTATTGTTGTTTTGTTGTTATGTTCTTGCCTTGCTTTTCATTCCATTCAAAAGCAATATTGCTTTTGCTGTTGATTTTGTTTTTTTCTTACTCTTTTCTTAATACACATTATTCATTCAATCATTCATTCATTATTTTTAACCCTCTTATTCAGAGCGTTATTATTATTATTATTATTACTGACACCGTCCGACTTTCCTCCCCTCAGGACACACCCCTTAAGTTCCCACTAGGTCTTTCATGTGCACACCAGTTGAAATTGCTGTATTTTCGACAGCATTTGAAAGCAGCATAATCTCCCCCCACCACTACCACCTCCTCCTTCCTCCCTTCACTGGAGGTGATTAGGGGACGCTGAGCCCAGAGAGACGCCGCTTCAGCCACTCCCTACGCCGGCGGACCCTTGCGTCCCAACCCGCTCCACAGCAGCTCCATTCAAAAGTCCTGAGAGCCGGATGAGAGACGCGTCTAGCCTCATCCAGCACAGTAGGTAAAGTTGAACTAAAGTCAGCGGGGAAGGGCTTCAGGAGCCACTCCAGACCGGGAGAAGCACCCCTGGGATCCTACATTGTCCGTAGAGTGGATTACAACGAGGGGGAACAACTCTTCAAGAGATAAAGAGGCAAGTAGGCTATATCATCTTCTTCACTATTATTTCGGTGCTTGAATTTCAAATTTAAGTGCAAGTCCTCGCTTATTGTTTGACTCGCGTGCATTACTTTGCAACGCTCGTGCTAACTTTGCTCAAATTGAACTTTAAAAAGTCACACTTCACACAACGCCTTTCCCCAAACTCATTCATTCCTCCTCACTTTGTGCAGGAGGGGGGTTGGGGATTTTTTTTTGGGGGGGGGGGTCCAAGAAATGAAACGGTGGGGGGATAAAATTGGGAGGTCTAGGTAGCTCTGGGTGTACTTTTGTTGCTGCTCTCGTCCTTAATCCAAATCAAGGCTCATTTAGCATTGTTAATCAAGAGCGTGGTCGTTAATTGCCAACATCTGCGAGCGGAACCATGCCTTTGAGACCGGAGAAAGTCAAACCAGTGCAAACCCCAACGCCGAAGAAAGTAGCAGATGTACCAAGTCTTTGAAATATACTCAGGTACACATTGAATTCATCCTTTTAACATGCTACTTTTTGGGAATTTGGGCATTTTCAGCGCATAGCCATAGCCACAGCAATTCGGAAGAGCAGTGGCTATCCTGTTGCAAATATTTGTATCATTCTCTGTAGGAATGGTTGAGTCCGTGATGTAGTGATAAACAAAACAAAGTTTTTCTCATTAAAATACCTTATAACTTACATCAGTTTGGTAGTACTTGTATGTAGGCTACTATATAATATCTTAGTGTACTATGATTTATACTCCAAGAGATCAACGTCAGCCTATAAAGGAGGGTAAACTGGGTGTAGGTGGGTTTACCCTCCGCTACACCCCTGGTTTTAAGAAGTCTTTATGCAACTGACTGGAATAAATTACTGCTCAGCATCGACTGCATGAATAAAACCCTTGTTGCTCACCTCTCTGAGAAACATCCCCAGGTTCCCCTTGTCAAAAAGTCAACCTGCTTTCTTTCTGCCGGGGTCCCCTTTGGGATCCAGCCAGGCACTCAGAAGTTGAAACAAGGGGAGGCGTCCCTGGAAAAAAGAACTACGATAATCCTATTGTAAATTGTAGAATGATATCACAGTAAAATATAAAAATATCATATCATCTACTACAGGGAAAAACAGACAGTAATTACTGTAGGAGGTTAAAAAGTACCTAAAAGTATAATGACGCTGCTGTAAAGTCACTATTGAGTATCACAGATGCACTATAAGTCTCTAATAGTAATAATAGTCTTTTTTTACTTGCATAGCAATAAGTTTGCATTTTTCGTCAGGAAACCCGAGCTACAATGGTCTCAAATCAATGTCATGATATTAGGTGGAAACTCTCAAAACCACCCGGTGTGCCGCAAATAATCTCAAACATGATTCAAGGCCTGCAGAGACTGCTGATTGTATTCAGTCAAAACATGAGCTTGTCCTTGCCTCTGACCCTGATTTGTTGCCATGCTACGGTTTGGTCCAATCTAACAACATTTCCATACTTTCATGCTGTTAGAATATTGACACGACTGAAATATTGCGGCGTAACGGATTCAAAACATGAATTTTGCATAGTGAGATGTGAAAGACTCGGTGTCTCATGAAGTTTTAAGTGTTCTCGTTCGTCGCTCGGCTTCCTTTTGATGCCTGTGTTTTTTTTATGCTTGGCTCCACTTTGAATCCACCAGTTAAGCAGTTTCTAATTCCATTTGTGAGGTTGAAGTCCCAACAGGATCAGATAAGTCCTTTTTTTTGTGGAAGAATTGTGTTTCTCCCTTTCTCTGTGGCTTTCAACAAATGTGTACTGCCTCTGTCGGCCAAAGGCTCTGTCGGGGGAACCAGATGGGAACTTTATTACCCGCGCTGATCAAACAAACAGTGATGTAAGCTGACTGTGGAAGGTAGTGCGGTAAGGCTTCAGAGCTGCAAAGAGACTCTTGGCCGCAGTACCGACCGTTTAGCTCAGACTTGGAAAAAGGGCAACGTGTGGGCCTGCTGGAGAAATAGCCACCCTTGTTAGCCGCGCTCCTCAATGTGAACCGGCGCAGTAGAGACGGGACTCTTGGACTCTGTTGGGGCGGCCCGCTCTCCGCTCTCTCTCTCCGACTCTGTCCCGTTTTGAACGTGCCAAAAGCCCCTCCGCCCCGACACCGGTGTTGGGTGAGATGCTGCTGCCTAATGCGGCGTGTTGTCGAGGACCAAAGTCCCTCAGCCAATGCCATGGTGATGAATAGTGTTTGCACTTGTCTGCCCTCGCGGCTTAGTGTAGCGAGGCGTGCGTCTTGCGTTGGCCCTGCACCAACAGAGATAGATGGGGGGGTGGGGGGGGGTGGGGGGGGGGCACACGTGTGCAGCTCGGGACAATGCCCCACCTAAAGCCTTCAGTAGCCTCTCACATGGGAGCCTTTTCTGATGCAATGCCGCATCAAAAGACTTTGGAACGGAAATTTAATTGCACTTTCAGATCCTACGCCTTATCAGCCTCACAGCAAACCAGAAACCTTTGTATCTGTGAATACGTTTGCGTTGCCTTATGTTACTCGGGAGTTGAAACGGTAAAAATGGCACAAATTGCCTAAGTTTGACATGTCATTTAAATAAAAGTCTACTACCCTCACAAAATATACTTTCCCCCTGTGCTGTTTGACTCAGGACTTTTTTTTTTTCCACTCATTAGATTTCACTGCTTCAGCCCGGTAGCTCTGGTCTCCCTAAAGGGCCGGAGTAATAATGCTGTACATTTTGATTCGGCCCATTACTGCTCTGTGAAGTCCAGGACAGCTGCTTTCTCCATTCAGCTGTGTGACCAAGCCACAGTGTTGCACCGCCTGCAGTGCAGACGACACCGAACCTGCAGCTCCAGAACAGGCTGTGGAACAGTTTCATGTGTTCATGTAGGCTATATCCAATGGAAAATGTTCCCATACAGGGTTCTGCTGTGTGTATTTATTTAATACATGAGTGGGCACGTCACTTTAGAGCCATTGTTACTGGTGAAGTACAACAAGAATGTGAAACCTGGGGATCCAGAAAGAATGGTTTGCCCATGTAAACTGTATACAAAATATTAAGACTTCCTTGCTAATGTTGAATTTCACCCCTTTTTAAACAATCCGTGTTTCAGACCACTCATGGCCTAAACATCCTTCTTTAAAACTGCACTAAGCAAGATTTTGTTTGTGTAAAAATTCATCCTGTTTGCCCACATTCAATTCAGGTCTCGGGTACGGACACTTTGCTGCCCACAGAAAGTGACGAATGGAAACTTAAGAACAAAATCCAAACTGTGTCCTAAACGACAGTGTGCAGCGCTCATACAAGCAGTGAAAATAGGCAGTGTGTCCAGAGAAAGCTGGACTCGCCAACATCAGATCTTTTGCCTCCCTCATCCCTTTGGTATACAGCATCACAGACCAGCCGGGTTGGTAAACATGATAAACGTGATTCCTGATGCTAGGTTCATGTTTTGAAGCCAGACCTGTACTGTACATGACCACCACATGTACTGTTTTCTGGCCTACTTTGGCTTGCCGTCTATTCCTGCGGGGCGGGCTGGAAGGCGTTTTCTCCAACGACATGTTTTTTATGAATGTCTGAAGCCGACTGTAAAACAAAGGTTATTGCTGGCACGGCTCCTCGGCTTGGACAAGGAATGTCAGAGAGCAGTTAGTCGTGAAGATGGTCGGGGCAGCCTTCATAACTCTTTCTCCTCAAGTGGCTGTAAATACTGACATGAATCCTAAAACCAACAGTGGTTCAGTGTGTTGATTAAGTGTCCCTCTGCACTGTCCTAACTCCACGTAATGTGACTCATGGCCTCTTCTGAAGGACAGATGTTCTTTTGGACACATGGGTTTTCAGGTTTTGTAAGCCGCACTGCGCTTGTGTAACAGTAATTAGAGTAATAATTGAGAGGACTGAGTTTATGGAAGTTCCAGATGGGGTTTGTCTTGTGTGTCAGAGGACAGTGGCCTGGTATGAGAAGCTTCTGTGTTTCGCAAAAAATATCTATGAGGCATCACTTTGTTATTTCCTTGTATTTCACAACGGAAAACGGTCTATGGGTTGCAGAATGCTGGCGTTCTAGTTGTCATTCTAGCTTACCATCACAATGTATGAAACTACCACCCATTAGCCCAAAGCCCAGTTCAACACTATAGTTTCCCTGTGCACTAGAGCCATTTTAAGAGGGGTCAGCTCCCCATCATCACACATCAGCAAATTCTGGTCACCAGTGTCAATGATAAACGGTTGGCAGGAAAAGGCAACTTTCCACATCCCTTGCTGAATCGCTCCTAAGGCTGTGGACACACAACAGGACTTTTGTAGGTCCAACAGGCCAATTATAGCCAAGATTTGGCCAGTGCAACTGAATTTCAAGATGGGAGTCCATGCTAGTTTGGGATCCAGTTGGGACCATCAGGATTATCTCAAACATGTTTTGATTTTTACAGCTCAAATCTGTACAAGTTTTGATGTTCTCCTTTAGTGTGAACTGGTCAGCCACTTCTGGATGGTATTGGTTGTGTGTTGTAGTAGTGTTTGTGTTTTCACCAGACTGGGAGGTTATGTGGTGTGAAAACTCGGGTAGAGTGTTATTAAAGTTGTCTTGAAAGTCTATCTACAGTTAATTCCGTGCCAGTAGTGCCACATGCAATATACCTACGCCCCTGCTGCAGCGGTGAGGACTCTGGATTCCAGGTCACTTTCCCAGGCAGCAGCTCGCTCCCCGGCCCTCCAAAGCCCTGTCCCGGCCTGTTCTTTGGCAAAGCCCCATGCCCTGCTGTTGCTCCATTAGGGAGGGCTTTAATCTGCATGATTGCCAACAGGCTGTGATGTTGTGACTCGGCCGCCCGTGACAAGGCCAGCTCCATCTCTGGGGGATTTACAGTCTATTACGCCGCATAATGGAGTCTAATATCATTTGTTTGCGCAGACAGACACCACTGTGTTCTCAAACAGCCACTCCCAAGGTAGAATGACACTTTTCACATCTTATAATACCTCGCACAATATGCATCTATTTTCCCACAGAACTAATGTCATTTTAGACTGTGGGGTTTCATTCTAGCTCGTCATGAAAATGTTGACTCATTCAAAACTCTGAACTGCTTTTTTTTAAAAATTAAAACACAAGCATCCTAATAAACAACAGCTGGTTTATTGGCTCAGCTCTGCCTATTTTCACTACTTGTATGCGCTTGCATGCATGCATGTGTTTGGATGCATGTGTGTGCCTGCACTGTTGTTCGCCTTTGGGTGAGCGAGACAGACTTTTCTCCACACTTAAGATAAGGGTGGAAAAGCACACAAGGCCTCAGTCTAGGACCTGTAAATTATATATATCAGGTTTTTTTCCCTGTAGCTGTGGCTGGGGAATCTGGGTCAGTGTCAAACGCAGGAGGCAAAGCATGTCTCATAATAATATTGTAGGTGACATACTTCATAATCCCAGGTCCAGCCCACTCATCAGTAACACAGACTTTCCATATGACAAAATCTCTCATTCCTTTTCTTGGGGCAGTTTGAGTTTCTATAAATACAGCGCTTTAATCTGCGGGAATTATAGATTAAGATTCTAATTTAGTATTTCATTCTATGACTTAATGTGTATTTGCTATGTATGATCTAAACAGTGATTCAGTAGTGCCCTTCACTTGACATTCAATTATTTAGACAACATAAATCCAGAATGGGGCATTTGACTACAGTTTGGAAACACCAGATTTGTTTTCACTGATTTCCTCAAAATTGAGTTATAGGAGTTGAGCCATGTGAGCGTACAGTATGTGATGCTTACCTTCATATAAAAAGCAAAATGCATCAGGCTGCCAGTAGAGAGTGAAACATGGATAACCTAGTTTCACTCTTTGTCATTTCTGTGTGCAGAGAAGATTTCCCACCAGTGTTCATACCTGATGCCAGAATTTAATTTGGGCAAATGGAGTGAATGTGCAGCATCTTAATTAGTGTGGATGGAACCCTCTTCTCTATTGCAGCCCCACTTTGTGATTTAGGCTGATTTTAAACGGGTGTATTGTTACATAAAAATCATGCAGCTTTAATAGACCATAAAAAGTTTGACAATTGGGGAAAGACAACAAAAAGCCTGGCTTTTCTTCCTCCTCATGTTCTATTTTGGAATGTGAAAAAGATGCAACATCAGGATGGGTCATGCACAACAAAATCACTCTTTAGTATTTACTTCTCCACTATGCTGATCTCCCTACCAGTCAGCAGTCGGGATAATCCCGTATGAGTTTAATCAAGGTTGTCAGGTTTCTCTCTCTCTCTCTCTCTCTCTCTCTCTCTCTCTCTCTCTCTCTCTCTCTCTCTCTCTCTCTCTCTCTCTCTCTCTCTCTCTCTCTCTCTCTCTCTCTCTCTCTCTCTCTCTCTCTCTCTCTCTCTCTCTCTCTCTCTCTCTCTCTCCTCCCCCCTCTCTTTTGATTCAGTACAGCAGTGGGGAAGCTCAAGCAGGCAGCCACTCTTATTAATGGGATTGTGTCACTGGCTGCCTGGAAGCAAGCTCCAAATCTGGGGTAGTGGGTTATCAGCGGAGGAGCTGTGGGCATCCAGGCAGCAGGCAGACGCAATATGTTGCTACTCAAATACTCAGGCGACACGGACACATATGTTCTCCCCCAGGTCAACGAAAGGCTTCAGCACATTTTTTTTCTAAATTAATTAATGCATTTTTTTCCCCTTGGTGCTCTGAGGAGGAGTAGGTGCCACACAGCTGATGCTCTTACAACCACTGTTTGTTCAATGCCAGAGACCAGACTCAGCATTTTCACAATCGCGTCCCACAGACGACCAGTATAGTATCGATCAATTCCGCAATAAATATGTAATCAAACCGCCTCACAGCCGCCGCTGTCAAATATCCGTTGGTAGTGATTAGTCCGCCAGGAGTAAACGCCTACAGTAGTCAGTAGCTTCCAGTCCATCACAGCTGGAGGGTGTCTCTAAGCCCTAGCCAGGTGCAAGCAGGACATTTTCTGTCATCCAGCTTCCTGTTCTAAATTCACTGGTGGATTACTGTTTCCTTCCTCAATTAGTGAGAGAGGGAGAAGGTCCACCTGGCTTGAACCCAGAGGATATTGGTGCCATTTTGTCTCCCTGTATTTCCCTGCTACTGTGAACAGGTAGACTAATTAATTAGTTTTATTAAGCTTTTCTATCTATCTATCTATCTATCTATCTATCTATCTATCTATCTATCTATCTATCTATCTATCTATCTATCTATCTATCTATCTATCTATCTATCTATCTATCTATCTATCTATCTATCTATCTATCTATCTATCTCTTATTCTGACTGTCTGGTTTGTTGCAACCTTGTAAAGTGTGCTGGTAATTGTTCTCTAAATGATCATCAACATCACTGTTTTGTGGGGATACATTTTGAGGAATCTAGTCTAGACCCCTGTCTTGTTAAGGTATCTGCAGATGGATGAATGGTGTATGGGGATTGTGCTGCACTTAAAATTGGAAAAGTCTTTGCAACATTTTATCCCCATCTGTTTTGGCCTACCTTTTTAAAGGTTTTGTGTTCACGCTGAGTGCGAGAATGAGTGGTTTTGGAACCTGAGTCTTGCCTCCTACCAAGAGCCGGGCGACTTTTTTATGGGCTCATAACACTGTGCCCTGCAGGAGAACAGAAGCCAGGGAAAAAGTGAAGTGGAGGTCTACCCAGGGAGTCCATTTTTTGACAGAACTCACGCTGTTGCTATGCCACTGCTAAAACTAAACCTTGGAGTTGGTTTCCTAACTTACAAGGAGTTATATCTTGGAAACAAAGTGGGGGTTTTCCCTAGCTAAAATGCTGGAGCCTCTCTTCCTCCTGTTCTTTTATAGAGAGCTTTCACTATGAATTAAACCCCTCTCATCGCCTGGAGACTCCAAGCTCCCATCTTGGAGATGCAACTGCCTGACTGCGCCAACAGGGCCTTGTAAAAAAATAAGGCTTTGAGCAAGCCTATTAGTGAGGGGCCATGTAAGACAAACACTCCTCTTTATCTATCTTTATGTATGGCTGTAAATGATTTATCTCTGCTTCAAAGGCATATTTCAGCTGTTTCTCCTAGATGTGTAGTAATGGAGATTAGGCTGGCTACCGACATCAGTGGCTTGAATAGTGGAATATTAACCGCTCGTGTGCGTTGGACAGTAGCGTGTGATATGTGATCTAATACTAGTTGTTTGGTTGTTCAACTTTAGCTCCATGCATAGATTCAAATATAGGTTGCTCAGATTACATTTTTGTTCTAACTAGTTGCATAACGCATTGGTTTTTCTATTCTTGTAATCCGTTATTAGTTACTTTTTAAATTATAATGTCGTAAGTAATTACTTTTAAAAGTAACTTCACCCGACAGTGGCCAGGACCTCTACTCAATGGAAGTCAGGGATGGATGGCCATAACAAGGACTAGATGTTCACCCAGCATCTTTCTCTGGTCCAGCAGTGGCTTGCAATCATGTCCATGGCCATGCCTTATTCACAAACACACTCCTGATAAAACAAGCTCTAGTCCTGACCCAACCCCCCCACCCCACCACCGTATCCACCCTTCACTTCAGATCGCATGCTACCCGCTAATCCAGTTGTTTAATCCCTGCACATTAACTTGCCACGTCCAGGTCTGCACTATCTGACCTCTCAAATGGCTGTCTGAGACTAATTTATAGAGAAAACGTATGCTTTTTTTTTTTTTTTTGTGCGATGTTTCTCAGCTGGTGCTGGGCGAGCATCAGATGTTGATAATTTTGGGGTTTCTTGCAGTCTGCACTAACTGGTTTATTCATTCAAAAGCATATCCAAAACATCAGGAAGTGCATTATAAATATGTAGCCTTGCTCTATTTTCCTTCCATGCCAGTGGCTGTTTCTGCTGATCTAAAAGAGGGAGGTCTGTGCAGAGAGAGGGCAGTGAACAAAAGATGAGTGCACGGCCTCACCCTGTGGCCCCTCTGTCACAACAGCAGACATGGGGTTTGTGGTACAGCAAAGCCCGGTATCAAGGCCCTGAATGTGCTCTAGGCCCCTCTTTTATCTCCGGCCCTATAGCTCCGGGATTACTGTCCCAAAGGAGACGGGGGGCAACACTGGACAGAAAACTGCCACCCCCAGCAGTGTCTTTGTCTGGGCACCCTCCAGCCCAGACCCTTTACCGTCCCTAAATATCACACTGCTGCAGCAAGCAAGTGGGAAAGAAAACTCTGAGGCCGTTTACTGTTTTTTGGGGTGTTTCTTCGGTTTCCGCAGGGTTCGGATACAATAGTGAACCCCAGCCGAGCGGACGCCCAGAGGTCAAGGGCAAAGTTCCACGGTTATGTATTCCCGAGGGGACGCTCTCAGGTCCACAGTGTGCCGCAGTAGAACGAGGCCCAATAGCCAATTAAATGGTCCCGCTCGTCCCGTGGAGTCAAACCCCTGCTGAACAAACATGTCCTCCCCGGAGTTTATTTGCGTTGGCTAAGTTTAGCACTGTTTGTTGTTGGCTGATCAGAGAGCGCCTCTGGAGACTTCACTAGAGACTTCACAAGTAATAACTGACACAAATGCAAAATAATGGCCACTTGAATGTATTGAAACTGATTGAGAAGCTGAAAACAAGGTAGTCTCTCTCCCTCTGAGGAATGTATGTTTCATGTCTTTTTTTTTTTTTTTTTCTTTGCCGTTTTTCTTTGCAGGGGGGCACACCAGCAGCCAAGATGGAGGTGAAGACGTCACTTCTAGACAACATGATCGGGGTGGGCGACATGGTCCTCCTAGAGCCCCTGAGCGAAGACTCGTTCCTGGAGAACCTGAGGAACCGCTTCGACCACAACGAGATCTACGTAAGTCTGCGCAGTTTGTAACTGAGCACATTTTGTTGTCCTTCACCCTTCTGTGTTTACCACTACTTCCTAAGAGGGATATGGAAACACTTCCCTGAGGAAACATGCGGATACTTTTCATAACTCCATTGTTTCTCCACTCACTCTGAATCATTTTAGCCCTGGCCTCAGAAAACAGTGGCACAGATACAGAGACCACAGTAGCCAACCAATCAATAAATCACATCACAGAGGAATGTAGATGATGCCTTTTTTTTAAATGAGGCAGAAATCCAGAGCTCAGGGACAAGGAGATCCACTGGGCCTTGCTGGCTGTGCTGTTTATCTGCAGAAGTAGGGTGTTGGGAGGCTAGCGAACTGTCATCCCCGGATCAGAGCATTGGTTATGGGCATTGTGCTCCGGCGCTCCATGATCCTTCCACTCTGCAGGTCGGCCGCTCCAGACGTCAGCCGAGATGATTACAGCTCTGCTCTGGTTGCCGTTGGCTGACGAAGGCCTGGGGCCCAGGGAATGATGTCACCTCGTGGAGCGCCGGTTGGCTCAGCGGCGCGCTCGATATTATATTGAGCCGTAGCCCACTTCCTGCTGAGGAATGGGAATGGTGTGGTGTTTTGACATTTCAGATGCCCTCAATTTTCTCTGTCCTGAAGTATAAGCTCAGAACTCTTTTGTTTCCAGTGTGGCGCTGACGCGTCTTTCATGGAGTTAGGTTCAGGATACATGCGTAGCAATGCATTTTAAACAGTTATTTATGTCTAATACAAGCTTGTCCAAGGGATTTGTTTCCATTACACTGTTTTAGCAAATTTTGTACAAGCATTCTTCTACTGTAATGGCTGCGTGTGAGGTGGAAGTAGAAAGTGACGTCTTCATGGAAAGGTAAATCACATGGTTCTGCTTAGTCTATAATGGGAGCGTTTGGGTGGCATGAGCTGCACCTCAAATTGGTGACCAGTCAAAGCATTGAAGCCTACACTTATCCACTAAATCTGTGGTGTACATCCTTGCATGTAACAGTATGTTTCCCTTATGAGGCGTCATTCCTTAGAAATCCCCCCCAGTGTATCATATGACCGGGGGAACGCAGCAGAAGACACATGGCTTTGTGTTCCAGAGGGACAGAGTATCGTGTGTCGGATAACTCCTTGGCAATTCAAAGGGAATCAAAATTTCCCTGTTAACTGTTACGCCACTCCCCATGTCTGACTTCACTGATTTTGCTGAGCAAGCAATATGAGAGAAAATGTTTCTCATGAGTTCACCGATTCTCAATCTCCTGAGGGCCTTGGCATTTGAGGCAGAGTTGTGCAATGAGGAAGTCCGTGTTTATATTTTTCTTTGCAGCTAGTACAATTACAAACTGCTGCACGGAGATTGGTCCCCCCCCCCTCTGTAATTTGCCTATCACTCTTTCCCACTTAGAGGTGGAACTAACACAGATGGTCTTGCACTTTCACAGTTAACGGTATCCGAGTCCTGGCAGTCTGTCTGTCTTGTTCACAACTTGGCTGTCTTAAATTGATGAGCGAAATATCACCACCTGTGTTTTTCACATAGTGGCTCAAGCCTCCATTCCCACCCATCATTCGATACCAATTGTAAAGCTACCTGGAAAGCCCCTTCGCTGTCCTTCCTGTTTCATGGCTGTGGTGATGTTTGCACTGACAACACCCTTATCTTCCACCCAGCTGAGAACCTTTATTGTACGCTCCAGTGGCCCTATTGGTAACCACTCTTGAAGGTATTCAGGGAGAGTATTCATGAAGTAATTATGGGGGCCATGGGGAGGTGTGAGTGTTTATTCTCTGTGACCTGCAGAGGCTGGAAAGAGTTTATTTTTCGGGGGGACTTTAATGGCTTTTTGCATACTCATATCTGCTCGGAGTCAGGAGGGACCCTCGTCGACCCCTTGTTTGTTTACATTGCACACGCTCTTTCCCTTTTTGTCCCCATCCCCAGCACCTCAAAAGGCCCCGTCCTGCCTCCTGTGTACTTTTGAACAATAGGCCGTGGGAGGTGGCGGCGTTGCCATGGGGAAGGCCAGGCTCTACTCTTGTCAGAGTGGATTATGCAACAGCCATTACCACAGAAAGCGAGGGAGAGGTTCAGATTGATGGCTGAAAGTGCTATCTGGGCTCTGTTTGGAGCGTGGGAGGAGGAGCATGATGTTTGGTTACATTTGCTTTCAGAAATAACTGATGAGTGTAATCCTTTGCTGCAATCAGAACATTATAGTGTTTTGGTCTTATGTATGAAGAAAAACATGTAAAACAATGCTTTACATGATATATGGGTTTGCATATACATCCAGTTGCCAATATTGGCCTGTAAAAAATGGATATTGGCCAGTCACTGCAGTCCACCTCTGATATGATGGATATGATGCAGTTTGTCTGACTTACATATTTGTTGTAGAATTGATCAGTACTACATTGGTTGTCTATGGGAAGCCCTGAGCTTGAATTGATTCTAATGCAACCGAGTCTAAACAAGAATGCATGAATATGTTTTTAATTTTTATCATCCTGGATTTTAATAGAGAATTTTAGTGTCTCATCGTCTAAATGCTGTTTCAGAGGTTTTTTCCATCCTGACAAGAACAACATTCTGGGGGAAACACTAAATACTTTATTTATTTATTTTTGGCATGAAAATGGTCAAAGTTAAAGATATTGAATATTCAATCCAAAAATATTGGTATTGCCTTCAAAAAATATTGGTATTGCCTTCAAAAAATCATATTGGTCGCATCATCGACATCGGCATCGTGAATACACACGCAGCATGAGTGCACACACACACACACACACACACACACACACACACACACACACCAAAAAACGATTAAAATAGATCCTCCTATGACACCTTTACCTCCACTGCTCATTTGCATTCGTCATTGTCTGTCTGCTGCCGGGTCCAAGCATTCCACAGGCTTTTCCTTTTGTTTTTGCATGTCTTCATTCTCACTTCAGGCGTTGCAGGCCTGAACAATGCATCAGGAATTCCCAGCTGGGAAAAGCTGAGGGAAGCAGAATTCCTCTCACCTCAGGTTACAATCGGCTCCCAAATGGACAGAGGGGGAGGGAGGGTTGTCGAAGCCATTGCTGTTCTCTGTTAAGTGTGTGTGTAATATTATGAAAATGCCACGTGGATTCACACTGATTGCTCATTGTTTCTCTCTTTCGCCCCCACTCTCTCCCTCCAGACATACATTGGCAGTGTGGTGATCTCCATGAACCCCTACAGGTCCCTGCCCATCTACACGCCAGACAAGGTGGAGGAGTATCGCAACAGGAACTTCTATGAGCTCAGTCCACACATGTGAGTCCGTAACCCGGGTCCACTCTAAAACCTCCTTGTCTTTATTGAAACGGCCTTTATTTCCTCCCTCCCTCTCACTCAAACACACTCCTCCACAGGACTAATATTTTATCCTGTGCCGATCTGTCTGTAATTTGTAAAGTAAAAATTCCAGTGCAAATTACTTGCCGTGTTTCGGTGAAGACGGAATTCCCCTAATAATTCTAATCCTGTGCAAATCAAACTCCTGTCATTTCAGCCATAATTTGATTTTGGCATGCAATATCTTTTTCTCCTTCTTCTTCCAGATGCACAATTTCTATCCTCCTCCTGTCACGAAAAATGGATCTTAATGGATCTTTCATTATCCTGTGGGAATGCATTTCAGGAAATGCAGAGGCTGGGAGGGTGATTCATTAATTACATGAGTTTATCACATACCGATAGGCCTGTGTGAATTGGACTTTTGTTGCTCAAGTACCTTGGTGGGACAGTGAGCTTTTGAACTCGGCTCTGTACATGTGAAGTTGTTTTTTTTTGTCGCTGTTGAGATCAAGTGACAAAAGCACTTCCCAGGGTTTTTTTCAAGGCCACATGTTAATCTGAATGTTATGAGCAGGGATCGTCAAGTCTGAGTGTTGGTTTAAAATTTTAAACCTCTGTCTGACGCAGCGCACATTTCTGATAAAGGATTAGCACCTTGGATACAGTGACTAATGGGCTGGAGGGAGGCAGGGAGAGAGAGTGACACTGGTTTTTGTATGGAGAGTCAGCCTGGTGGTTTTACTGGTCACTCAGAGCGCCGAGCCATCTGTCTGTCTAACGCCGAGCCAGCGCTGCTGTCCGGCTGCCAGGCTAAAACAAAGCCCGGCACTCGTCAATTAGCCTACTGTGTCTCTAGGCTGCAGCAGAAACCTCTCTCAATGAAAGAGAGAGAGTCCCTGTCTCAATGCTGACATACTCCCCGCGGACAAAAGCGAGGGCCTGGCTTTACTTTACAGCCAACTACACAGGAGTGACCACTTGACATTGTTTCAGGCTATCTCCGTTTTTATGACTCAACACTAGTAGGGACTCGGCAGAACAACAGGAGAACGTATAACATGGCAAAGGTGTCCAGTTGTCTGTCTGTCGGGAAATAAAAGTTTCTTACTCTCGCCAGATCCCTTATGCTGGTCTGTATATTATCTCTCCATTAGCTCAGTCATCACCAGCCCCTCCCCCACCACATAAACCCAATGTTTTAAAATGGACTGAGTGAAGGGATGTCAGGCTCTCTCTCTCGTTCTTAACTCTCAAGCCATGTGTAGGATTGAGTTTTGGCACTGAACCAGATCAGCCACTTGGACCATGATGGCCCAGAGTCAGAGCCTCCGTAGCAGGAGAGGTTGACATTCAAGGGTCTACGCTGCAAAAAAAAATATCCATCTTAACAAGTTGTTTAAGATGTTTTCACAACTACTTGGTTCAGAGCTGATATTTTAAACTCTGGAGCGAGTTCCCCGTTAGTCGGGTTTGTTTGGCTGTATGAGAACACAGCAGTCGGGCCGAGACTTTGTTGAGATGGAGGTTTCTCGGTACACTTCCAAGCAAACCCTGCAGGGCTCAGTTTGTAGTGAGTACGTGATCCGACCCAAATGAATGACTGCAAGTGCAATGATCCACAAACGCAGCTGACGCTCCGTGTTTGTTTACCCTGGAATAAAGTCCTTTCCCCTACCAAGCTTCTGAAATAAAGGAAATGACTGCTCCCACATGGCTTTGGTTGATAATTGATGGTTCACTTGAAATTTTGTTGTGTGAGACGTAACCACACCAATGTGCAAATGCAACAAAGTAACAACACGTCCCCTGATTTGGAGCAAAGCAAATAGACTATAGGTTGGAGAATGCCCTTAGTTTAGTATTGGGTCTTAAAGAAACAAGAAGTCAGTTTGCATTGGAAATTGTCCCAGTCCATGGTCAGATTTTTTCACTTGTTTTAAGAAAAATAAGATTTTACGGCTCAATACTAGACGAAATGACTTGTTAAGAGGGATATCTTTTCCAGTGTAGAATGATGAGCCTCACAGCGTGTAACAGTCTAGAGGCCAGAGACGCGTTCCGCTGACCTCTTCATGCCCCGCACAAATGCTGGTCAAGTAGCAGTTAAGCTGCTAACTAAGGGATAGCCCATGACAAGCAAATGACAAACATAATGCTTGCTTGTCATTTGTCTAGGGACAGTTGCAGTACTAAACTGGATTCCTGTTTCAGGTAATGAGGTTTTGTGCGATTAGTATAAGACCCTATTGCTCGACAACTCTTTGGCGTCTATGTCTGATCCTTTTCAACCAATCTGGCTGCAGTTAAGTTGAAACTCAGGACCATGTCTAAGCCATCCTTGAATCCTCCGAGCCAGGTTGAAGGATTCATGTTAAACCAGAGCAGCTAAGATGTTTCAGCTTTGACCCGGGGTGAGAGGCAAGGGGCGATGTGAGTGGGGACGGATGCAGATGGCATTTCCTTTGCCCCAATCCCATCATGAAATATATCCCCTGTACAATTTAGGGCTAAAACAACAATTTGTCTCCCCACCACCCCCTTTTTAAAGTTGAACCAACTGTGAAATGGGTGTAGGGCATAAACAACCTTAAAAATGTCTGTCCAAACCAGAAGTATCACGAAATGGATAAACCAGGAACCATGACTCAGGAATGAAGCTTGGGACGTCCCTCTCCGATCCAGCTCTGCTCCAAGCCACCTCATTTCTGCAGCTCTGGTGACGGATCACTTGGTTGCATTGGCAAACAGATATGTTTCACCTGTTGTCGAAGAGACATAGATCCTGTAAACAAGACTGTTAAAGTCTTTGCCAGTGGCCTTTAAGCAAAGCAGATTAAGCCTTGTTTAATTGGACTGGCTCTTGCAGTGGGCCTGAAGTGCCAGTCAAGGCCAGATTGTTTCAAAACGCTCCATAAATTGATCTTAATCCTCCTGTCAGGCCATCTGGACCGGCTTTGTGGCTTTACATTGATCAGCCCCATGTAACACAAAACCCCTCTTCCAGTCAAACACGTCAGCGCTGTCATCCTCATCTCCATCTCATATTGCTGATGTGCAATAGACAAGAAAGCTGTAGATTCACCTCAATTCACTGTTTCCCTCCCGTACCTTAATAGTGATTGCTTGGTTGTGGGGAGTGGGTAGTGGGCTTGCTTTCATGTTTTTTTTCTTTTTTTCTTTTGTTTTTTTCAGGAATTAAACATTTTTCTTCATGCAGCCCCATACTTGGGTAGCTGCTGGTAAACACAAGCCAAAATCTTGTTATTAATAACATATGCCATTTGGTGGATACTTTAATCCAAAGCGCCAACAAATAACATGAGTACATATATTTTTACCATGGCTGTCCCCAGTGGAAACTGAAACTAATTATGTCTGGGTTGGTGCCATGCTCTATCCATGTTGACACAGACAGGACCACATTATATCATCAGATGATCTGATTTGTCTTCCTAAGAATGTATATGAAAGTTTAATAATTCATGCATTCCAGGAACTAAATGTTCCACGGGCTAATGTTTTAATAAGTACTCGGCCATACCTCGAGCCAGCTGGAAATGCATATTTGTGGCTTGGAAACACATTTGGATGGAGCCATTTGAATGAATTTGACTTGACTGGTATTCAAAGCAGAACAGCAAGTAAGCAGCACTGCAGGTGATGTAATTGCCTGTTTTGTTTCAGCCATGAACACAGAAGCAAATTGACTTTGCTAACTTTCCACTAGAAAGCAGAGCGACCTATTGTTATTGCGGGAATTGCTTTTCTTTCTCCCTTTATTTTGCCCAGTATTTCGGCCCTGCACCGGTACTTTTTCTCTATTTCAGCACATGTTGGGGCCCCTTGCTACTTGGCGACAAGGATTACAACTAGTGTGCCCATAGGGGGCGCTAAAATAATGTCTCAATCAATCGAACAGTGTGTCAGTTATGTGGGTTTGACTTTAACATGCCACTTGGTACATATGTGCATCTCCTCATGGTTAAAGCAATTTGTCAAAAAATAGCCCAAATATTAATTCGTAAATACAAATTAGGGTATGAAGTGTTTAATATATTATCAGTTTGGCTCCGACTGGCCTATCACTACCAAACTTGGCACAAGTATCAACATGATGACTTTGCAACGGCCTACCAAGTGTGACACTGATGGCATTAAAAATGAAGAAATTAAAATTTGTTGGTCTTCAGCAAAAATAGAAAAGACGACTTCTTGTATCAATTGACCCTGAGACTTGCAGCTTGGTGTGCGTATATGTGTCCACCAGATACTTATCGTCACATTACGTTAAAGTTTGTGGGCTTTACTTGGTTTTCCAATCTTTGCCCTCTTACAGTGGAAACCAGTGCATTACTGCTCGTTTCATTTGTTTTTGGTTTTACCCCAACAATACTGATTCTTATCACTCAGAAAAGGACCCTTGATTAAGGTTCTGGTTGGAGAACATTGTCCAGAAGTGATTTTTCTCTTACTATTACTACATCAGTTTGGGGAAAAGTCAACATTTCCAGTTCAATAGTCCAGTCAAATTGTTGGAAGGCCTCAGCAGAAGGGGAAGCAGGTATTGGTGCAGCGTGTACAACACGGCAGAGAGAACTGTGTTCAAAGGCTGAAGTCCAGGAGAATTAGCCGCTCCTCCACAGAAAAGTATTTGTTTTACCTCACCAAACTGTGCCTCTGGTTGTTTGGTCTTGTAGTAAAACAACTTGATTAAATGAAAGACAAACATTTTATTAGCTTAGCCAGAGCTCCGCATACACAGCATTGCTGAGCCAGGCACTTGCTAGGCCACTTTTGAACACATGCATGCAAGTTTTGCATGCGACAGAGTTTAAACAAATTTGCACAATTCATTACCTGACAGTGTCGGCTTTGGTTTGACATCATGTGGCAAATTCATATGTAACATCTTCATATGTAACGATTTGATTTGATCTATATTTAACTTTTAGCTTTTACTTCGTCACTGCCTGATTACACACATGAGAGCGGCTTAGTTTGAAGACCAAGGGACCAGGAGGCAATACTGCTGTCTGCTGTTTGGATGAAAATATTTAATAGATGAGTCTAGAACCCACAGTCAATGTGTCTTCATTCAGAAATGACTTCAGACTCCTCCTAATGTTTCCAAACCAGGAGGAGTTCCTGTTTTTTCATGACCCTGCTTTTGCATGGCTGATCCTCAACTGGCTGCGGGGCATTGTGTCCACTGTGACTGGTCAGTGCTGAGGGGGATCAGTGTTGGACTTTAATTAAAGTAACACCAGGGGTCCGGGGGGTCTCCCTCCTCCTGGCTTTGATCCTCATTAGACACTTGAACAGTCTAAAATCAGCAGCTCAGGACAGGTCGCAGCAGACAGGGCCAGAGGATCCAGCCTGGGCCTTTGAGTCTTCCACGGACTTTGGGTGTTGCCAGTATGGAGAAGCCCGTGTTCAGCATTTAGCTGGATCGTCATCTCTCAAATAAACTAACCCTTAAGCTTTAAATGAAGTCTTTTTATACAGTAGAGGTTGGAACAGATGATTTTGTGAGGCCAGGCTCACCACAACTCTTAAAACCTAATGAAGAGGAACTTATTCTTCAGCATTTTATAAAGGCCACATGAATACGGGACTCCTTGTGAGCTTTGGTTAAGGCACTTTCATGCCATTTAGAGCTCGGTCTCTAGCTGCCACAGCTGAGGGCTGTAACAGGGCATTAGCTCTGCAGCCCATGATGACCAGGGTGAGCCTCCATACAGGGAGGTGGCAGGCAGACCACCCCTGGTGAACCCATCACACCTTGAGCTGCTTTATGACTAGCCCTGAAAACGGCACAGGACAAGTTAACTGGAGGAGTTATGAGGTCTGAATGAGGTCTTGTTTTGTTTTTTAGTAGGCCTAAGGGGAGATCTAAGGTCATGTATATTATTTACAAGACTCTCAGTATATGAAATTCTGAATCAACCATGGATTTGATAGCTTGTGTAGTTGGGGCAGGATTCTTATTGCCCCAGTTTCAGTTTTGTCTAATTTATTTGCTCCTTTTGGCACTGCAAGTATTTTCCAGCGGAGTGGATGCTGGTCCAGTCAGAGTTTTTCAGATTACATATGAGATTAAGAAATGGGGCTCGACTCCTGAATTGTGTGATTACTGGTGATATACTCTAGTTCCCTTTGGACCATTAGGTTAAACCCTGTCTGCACGATAGCAGTGGTTTATAGTGAAGCCAAGTCATCAGGGTCATTTTTATTGTGGCTGGGCTGGATGCCTGCTCGGGAGCAAAAGTCTACACATCAGCAGAGTTAACTGCACGAATACGATGGCTACGTAAAACACATCACATTTTGCCACACTTTGCATGTTCATTTTGCAGATTGTCTCCATACAAGAATGACTTTACAGTGAAGTTTTCATGCATCAGAGGATTATATATTTTCAAAAATGGTTTATCTGTCACACCAGATGGCTGTTAAGCCTGGCTGATGTCTTTCTCTGGCTTCTGCATGTACTCTAAGCTGTATCTTCTGTCTGGATATAACTTGGTACTGCAAGGTGCAAATGTCATGGGCTTAACTTTTAAGGCACATCAGTAATCCTGCAGATCATAAGATGTACCTTTTTTATTTAGGAGAGGCACTCAGGCCCAACAGTCGACACAGATGATCTTGTAGTGTGAACGGGCTCCAGACTGCCGACTGTCACCAAGACTAAAATCTGAGAGAGACACTGGCAACAGCCGATGGGAGTTTAGATGCAGGGGGAAGAGAAAGAAAATGAACCACAAGAGAAGTCACTTTTAACAACACCACCCACTTCTATTCGTAACATTCCCAACTCCCCAGGCTCAACTATTGATTAAGTTGTCATTTGGAGGAATAAATCTCGTATAAAATGGCAACGTATCTGAATCAATCCACATTAAGTGAAAGAACTATTATACAAAATTCTTCATCAGTATTATCCTTATAATGAACAAATAGCAGGCAACAGATGACTTTTCACCCCAACTTCAGACCCCCCTCCCACACACGCACACACACACAGTGCAAATAACACTGCTGTGTCAATTGGCAGCACCCGTTTGGAGTTTAGGGGCGTAGAATTTGGACACAACCATGTCATGGATGGCACCATGTCAGCATTTCAGTGTATGGCCCACACACAAATCTGTTTTCTTTGACTTCTTGGCTGGAGAACAACGTCCTTCCACACTTGGTCCCACTGTGAAGAGCCATCCACGGTGACAAAATGTCAGCTGGTCTAACACATGGTCTGACTAAAACAATAATCACTGGTCCTCTCTGTCCTCACAGCCTGTAGTCCTGTGTATGTTTGTGTTTATTCATTGTCTAACACTGTTGGTGTTATGGAAATTTGTTAAGCACTCTGGGTATTCTATCTGGCAGAGATAAAAGGAAGATTATGCAGCTAAAGGTTATTGATTGAATGACGGGAAAAGGTGTTTAAGCAGGATTAGAGCCTTTGTAATACAGTTGCTGTCGCTTTATGCTGTTGCATCATCATTGGCTCAGCCTGTGTGTGTGTGTGTGTGTGTGTGTGTGTGTGTGTGTGTGTGTCTGCATCTGCTCGGCCGTCTTATGCACCTCCTGCATGTGCGGCACTGCCATTGTGTCTCTGAGTGCGTGTCGGGGACCTGTGTGGGTGTGTGCACGCTCGTACACGTTTGTAGTGTCACACCTGCTCCTGTACTCCCAAGAGGTGTGTGTGTGTGTGTGTGTGTGCGTGCATGTGTGGCCCTGCAGCTGGTCTCCCATCTCCAAGGTTGTTAGTGGACTAATTGCCTCTTATTAAGTTCCGTCCCAATCAGAACCCATTACTGTGGAGAACGGTGATGTCACTCTGGCCCAGGCTGGAAACCAGTAGACGTCCATCCATTCACACAAAGACAGAAGCTGTTTCCATCCAGTTGTCAAGCAAATTTTACACAAACCTTAGAAATGTCACAACAAATAAAATGTAAATTAGGTATATTTCCATCAGCTGGGTTGAAGCCAATAAGTAGGCTTCCTGTAAATCAAAAAAAGGAGGTTGTGGTTGACAGATATTCTACAGAAAACATTTCAGGATATGCAGAGCCATTTTTCAACTATTGCCATTTATTGGGCCGTTCATGCCAAGCCTATGTCATAATTTATCCAACAAATGTGTCTCCATCACTATTTTCTGCATAGTTTCTTTGTTGACAAAAAAAATCATTTGAAGCGGGCATGAAAAATTCTTTGCGACATTGAGGAAATTTGATTGAACTTTGCCCTTTCCATTCAGCTTTTCTAATTTGATACATAGCAATTAACAAAACAATACTTGTATGGGAGTTCATCCGTCTATCCAGAGACCTGCATAGCAATCATCCATCTGTACAGACAGAGGACCATCCATCTGTCCATCCATCATGCCCTCCGCTGTCTAATTTAGGAAAATGCTCTCTGCCCAGATGAGGCCTCTCATATTAAACTGGCAGGTGTTTCCCTCCCCTCCACACACACTCACTGCAGCATTAGAGATGAACTAATCAGTGGCCTTTCTCCATGCACAGCAGCCTTACAGATGGCCAGGAGCCGTCTGTTGTAACTCCCTCAGCGGCCAAGCCAGACACAGATTGGGAGAAGTAAGTGTGTGTGTGTGGACAGGCAGCTAGCCCCATGTCTCCAGGGTGGGATCATATTTCCCCAATGTGTAATGAGGTATTGAGACCCCCAGTGCTCTCAGCACTCGGTACCTAGTGCCACTAGAGCGTGGACCACAGGGGCGTCAGTGCTGGCTGGTGGAGCAGAGAGGCCTGATGCAAGGCGTATGATGGGGCTCTCAGCTGTCTTGCACATGGTTATGATGGCTTTACTCATTAGACTATATGGGGAATTTGCTTCATTACGCAGAAGAACGTCACTGGCTTTGATGAGTCTGTGTTTTTCTTCAGGTGCATTGTGTCCTCAAAATGCATGATCTCACATTATTATGCAGAGCAAAAATGCTTGACACCAAAGATGCGGACAAAATAATATAAAAAAAAACATGGATGTTGCATATTACCACTTTAAAGTCACAAAGAAATAGCATTTCAATGATGCCTTGCTTCTGGAATTTGAATCAGGATGTTGGGGCAGGACATAACGTGGGGATGGGTTGTTCAAGAGTGGGAGGGTTGGACCAGAGCAAACATGGAAAGAGAAAAGCCCATTGCATACTGTGTAGTTGCAGTGTAGTTGCTGAAGCAATCCCTTGTGAAATGCTTTGAACATAATCTTGGGATACAACCATGGTGTCATACATACCATGTTGACACTCTGTCACTTTTCTGACACAGGTTTTATATGATGGAAGGGGTGGAGGGGATGGGGTGGAGGAGGGATTGTTCAAAAATCTGTGATGGTAATTTTTAGGTACAGTACACCTACTGGTACACAATGACGTAATCACTAAACATACAAAACAAATTCCAGGAAGTAAAATACAAGAAAAAAAAATGCGAAAAAGTCCATTTTCATTTCATTGTGACTTAAGTTTTAGTAAGTGATTGAAATGAGCAATATTTTTTCGATAACCATACCATGTTGAGGCTGTGCGAGAGACACGGGAAACTAAGCACAACTTTGGCTCCCATGGTTTTGGGAACTCAATCCCTGGCAGTAATACAAGACGACAACAAAAAAACTCTATGTAGATCAGATATGTAGCAGTGGCCTCTGACTGCTCCCATCAGATACCTACACCTTTACCTCCATAGTAATCTATAATAGTATTTGACACTTTCTCATAACTGAATGTCATGAGTCATGTTTTAAGATGGCAAATTTGAAGTTAAAATGCTAGATTGGTACTGTCCCGGTTAAAATAAACACAAAACCAACAATCTCCAGTGTGTACATGTCTCCTGGCTGAGCACATGAAGGGCAGATTACCTGGACGTGATTCACTGCCATCAGAGTGGTTTCCAGGGAAAGGCCTGTGCCTTCATGTCAAAAGCACTGATTAAGACTAGAGATTTCATGTGGGAGTAAGCTAACTGTAGGGAGTGCTTGCCTGACCAGCATTGTGCCGAGAAGCATTTCCTCTCTACTATCTCCCCCCACACAGTGTATATGTGTGTGTGTGTGTGTGTTTATGTGTGTGAGATGTTTCTCAACAGGTTATCTGATTTCCAGGGCATCAGTTGAAAAGGAAGGGGTTTCCAATGTGGGGCACACACAACATCCTTAACATGTTGGTTTATATCCTCCTCTGAATGGGGCGTAGAAGTAGAGTTAATTTGTGTGTGTAGTCCTGTGTTTGACTTGGTCTCCCAGTGCCAGATCTCACACACGTGCAGAGACAGTAGTGTGGAGCATTTCTCATCCAGGAATGTTTGCCAGATGTCTGGCCCCATCGCCGCTGTGCAGCCCTGGCATCACTGCAGGCGTCTCACTGTGGAACTGCTGCCAAGCTCACAACAGCAAATTGATGTTGTTTTATGGTGCAACACAATCGCCCCAACTGCCCATTTGTGTCGGGATGCATTTGAATAGTCATTCTGCGTGAGGTTGAGTGTCCTTTTACATGCAGCGTGTTCGTTTTGTATGGATGACCCATGGTGACTTCCCCACTGTGTCAGTGGCTAGTATGGACTTCAGACCCATTTACTGCATCACGGCCTCGCACCTTTGTTTGCCTTTCTTATGTCTTCAGCTTGGAACGCTTAGTTCAAAAGGCAGTGAGGAGAAAAGAATCCTAATTACAGAGTAGGGCTGCACGATATATCGTTTCAGCATCGTCATCGCGATGTGCGCATGCGCAATAGTCACATCGCAGGACGTGCGATGTCAAGTAAGGCAAATTAACTCAAACACGTCATGCTACAACTTTTTTGCTGCTTGATACAAAAGGAAAACTCGCACGGTTCTCATTTTCTATGACTAATCTACAAGAGAAGTCTGTCTGATATAACATAATTTACTCCGATTTAAGGGTTTGTTGTAAGAGTAGCGTATGTTACCTTTCCAGCTTTCACGGCCCCGAACCGTAGTTGGGAAGCCTCTGGTGTTGTGCTAGCCTATTTTAGCTTAGCCTGGCTCGTAGCTGGTAACAAGCTTTTTACTAAGAGTCCGGACCGACTCTGCAGTGGAGAACTGGCACTTTATTTCGGTACAGCAGCGAACATAATGCACAGTCTCTCGGTGATGTTCTAAGCTCTTTTCCCGCTAACTATGGTAACTTTACTCACTTAGCATCCTGCAACTCACTCTGGCTGCGGCTAAAAACACACTCACTTCCTACTACGTCACCCGCGCAGGTTACCCACAAGGCCACCTTCTTAAAGGGGCAAGGCTTGATAGAGCTATTCAAGTCATTTGGTGAAAATTTCTGTATTTTTTCATATCGCAATATATATCGCAGAAAAAAAAAATATTGCAATGTCAGTTTTTTCCAATATCGTGCAGCCCTATTACAGAGTATCTCCTTTATAGCACATATGGACGGACATCCGTGATAAGACGAGCTCTGGTTTGATATCATTGTTGCATCTCGTCCGATAAAAAGATCTGGACCTGGAGCTCAAACAGCCACGACGTGTTAAACATGGCACACTCTCTTCCCCCAAAGAAAGCCTCAGGGCAACTGAGTTTTGCAAGACAGGTTTTTGTTGGTACAAGATCCACATGTGGTATTTGATCAGGTCCATGTTGCTACCGGACACATGAAGTGTTTCAGTGGACTATGCATCTGACCCATTTTTATCCGTCTCTGCGGATCTTTAGCAACAGGCCCATGCCACGTGTCCCGCGTGTTTGGTATTACATAAATAAGACTGTTTTGATTTAGAGGAGGCAAGCTGTGTTTGCAGAGCCGCACAGAACCTGCCTGTACGTAGGTAGTTTTAAGTGGGCTCTTGTGGAAATGGCATTTTGACTCGGGTGGGCAGAGTGAGTCCTCTCCAGCATGTGTGTTGGCGTGATGGTGAGCTAGGTGAACCTAGAGAGAGATGATTGGGGAGGAAGGTGAAACAGGTGTGCGTGTGTGTGTGTGTGTGTGTGTGTGTGTGTGTGTGCGCGCATGTTCCCTTTTCCACCCACCTGTACAAACCAAGAATAAAATGCAAATGTAAATGCCAGTGCATAAAATTTAATAATTCTGTGGCAGTGGCAACCATTTTATAATCAATTGCTGCATTTGTGGATATAGGTAATACTCTGTCAGACACTCTTGCTTTATTACACACACATACTCTCATGTAAACACACATACAGAGAAGTGGTCCTGGTCTCTTTAACTTCCCTAGAGCTTATGGATCCCAGGTGAAAAACTGAGATAGATAATAGCTACAAATTATTTGAGGCACAATGCTTACTCTTTTTCTTTTAATGCTATTTTCCTAGCATTTACTTAGCAAGATGTATTATTTTTCTATCTTAGTGGATTTAGGCAGGTTGCATATATTACAAATTTCTTACACAGTATGAACCAAGCTCTGTTTTGTTAGATTTGGCATCTCAAATTACTCGGGGACCTGTGGCAATTATTAATAGAAAAGATATGAGTTCATCCATTGTTTGCAGAGATATTGTATCCACCTGCCCATGGTTAAACAACACATGGATTAAACTTGGCCGTGCCCTCAGTCATTTATTGCTTTTGTGAGCATAAGATTTTATAGATTTTCTATTGTCTGTGATTGCCCAACACCAGTATGAAACCTCTCCATTCATAGTCAGAACAATGGCTATGGACCTTTTTATCTGTGTACACAGCTTACATAAGCATACCTGACAAGCAAAACAAAATGGAGGCAAATTGATAAGATTGATTTCAGTTGAGTAAAACAACATACTTGGACCATGCAACCTTTAGTCCATGACTAATTTTTTTCTGCCTAGTTCCTCAAACGCACTCATATTTTCAGTAGGGGCCAACAGACAATATGTATAATGAGACCAATATTTTGGTGTTTTTTTACTGGGCTGGTAGTAGCATTGGTTAATATCCATTATATTTTAGGCTTGTAAATGGTGATCGGTCCATAAATGAAAGTACTAATTGTGAAATAAGCTATCAGTTTCTTATCACTACTGCTATAAATTTGAGAAACATTTGAAGCGCACCTTGGTAAACCTCCTGAACTGCAGGCTGATATTAACTGTAACTATATTATAACTGATATTATGTCGATATGATCTGCAATCTTGGTTGGGATTCCCAAAAGCATCTTGGCACCAGCACCGTCTTTGTTCCATTTTAAATTTATGGAAATGAGTGTAATGAGATACGATGACCCTCCAACTGTCGAAACCCCGTCCCCTCCTACAGTCCCAGCCGACGTTCAGAAGAGCACATGTCGTTCCCTTTCATGGAGCTCTCGGGCTTACAGGGACCTCCGACCCGGGTTACGGTCGGGCCAGCGTCGTGTTTGCTTTTCTCATTGTTTACATTCCAAACTGGTACTTCCCATGACTCGGGCCGCGGTTTAACATGGTCATTTAAAAAGCCTTCATCCCGCACTCTTGCCATTGAGGAGTGTCGCCGCGGTCACGGCGCGGCGGCGTGTGATTGTTGAGCCAAGCAAACTCAAGAGTTGGTTGCTGTGTTTGGATTGATTGAGGATTCAGTGGGCTGTGGCAGTTTGGCTGTGGAGAGATTTTTTATTTTTTTTTAATGGTTCAGTGTTTATACCAAAAATGTTGCACTGTAACTCTATCAAACCCTAACTGTATTTCTGAATTTCCTTGAATGAACCAGCGTAATTTTTCTCTTTTACCTTTCAGCTCTAATATTTCCATCGCTGTTTATTTTGGCCCTAGAAAAAAAAAAAAAAAAAGTACCCCCCACCATATTCCCGTCATCTAGATCTCCTGCCCCTCTGCACCCCTCCTCATTTCCTGGTTCGGAGCAGGGTAGCGGTCATCCTCCAGTGTGGCGCTGATGCGGGCCCACATTAGACTGCCAGTCAGACCCACAATGGCTCCGTCTGTTGTCTGACTGGGCCCAGTTTGCTGAGCTGCAGCATTGGGATCCTGCAGCGGTCCATACAGGGTCACCCTGAGGCCGCTGCTCCCTCCAAGACATGTCAAGTGATGTTGTGCTAAACTAGGCGACACAGTTTGTCTGTTTCTATGCCGTCTTTGTGTAATGGTGTGTATATGGGGATGGGGGGGCAGTTTTGTGGTGATGAACTAAGCCCTAATTGTTTGTCCCCAAGTTCAGATTTCAAGATGACACAATTAAGACTGCCCAGATAAATTCCTGATGCTTTTGGCTGTAGAGTTTTTTTTAAAAACAACAACACAGTAACGTTGTTTTCAGTAAAACGTCCAAGTGACTGAAAACAGATTTGGTTTTGGTCAGCTGTGTGACCAGGATTCACTCTACGGTAAGCTTCTGTCTAATGATCATACACTCTTTATAGCTTACCATTATAGATTCACAAAACATTAGTGTTTTGAGTATTTTTTTCCCCTGAAATTGTTAGCATTTCTAGACAAGTTAACCATGCCAGACTATACTAAATGAATCCTAAGCCAAGCTGTTATGTGTATGGTGGGACAGTAGTTTGTTCCACTGAAGGTCAATAATAATTCACCTGAGTGCTGAGATGTGTTTTTGGGCAGCGAGGCCTCTTGAGAGCATGAAGTGACCGGTGGAGCAGTAGCACGTCTACAGGAGGACGGCTGAGTCATGCAGAGCAGGACCAGGAGGGGAAGTCCTCGGGCCTGACGGGACTGGAGCTCTCTGGGCTAAAAAAAGCAGACTTATCCCCTCTGTTTCCAACATCCTGTGTATATGTGTGTGTGTTCTGGCGAAGAAGGCGAAGGGGGGTGGGGTTATCCCCTCAGAACACAAGCCAGTCACGCCAACACAATAATGTACTACAGACACACTCTCAATTGTCTGTAGGTTAAAGCCGTTAGCCAGCACCCTGGGGCGTTTGTTTCATTCCTCATCGTATGAAATCTCATCACTCGGCCAACTCACTGAAGCTCTTTTAGTCCTTTTTAAAGGGCAATCAATGGGGGGGGGGGGGGGGGGGCAGCTGAATAATCTAGTTGTTTCTGTGGCTAAATTTAATTCTGACCCCATAACTCTGTCTTTTTTTTTTTTTTTTCTCCTATGAAGTGTGTTAGACACGCATGCACATAAACCTTCTGAAAGAGGCTCAGAAGAAGCTTTGCTTTGTGTGTTCCTTTGCGGATGTTTTGCTACCTTACTCAGCATGGTTATTTCCCCCTGCTTTTTCAAGGATCAGACAAACAACTTGGATGTGTGCTTTCCCCCGCTGCGGAACGCTAAATTGCTGCACAGTAAAGTAAATTAAAGCCCTGAACCCCCACGAAGTCTGACTTTGGGATGGGGTGGGAAGGGGGGGGGTGGCATCAATGAGTAATTCAGCAGCAGCTTCTTCAAGTGAACTCCGGAGTGCGTTAGATGAATTAGAGATTTGGGGCAGCGGTACGTCACCTTATTTCACTTTGAGGGAGCAGAGCTATTCATATTACACATTGAGAATGCTGTTGTGAATATAATACTATTGTTATTATGATCTTGTGTCATATATTTATAGCTCTGCTCTCCTGTGTCCTAATCAAACTTCCCCTCGCGGCATGTTTTGTAGCAACGCACTGTCAAAAGCAGTACACAGATGGGCCACATCTGTTGGAGCCAAGATCCGTGCTCCGTGCTCTGTGTGTTTATATGTGTGTGTGTGTGTGTGTGTGTGTGTGACAGCTCCCTGCCTACCCACACCTGCAGTTGAGGCATCAATCTCTGTGGCAGTACTCTATTGTGTGTGTGTGTGTGTGACTTAGTGCAGCTCCCACCCACTCTCGCCACCTGGTCCTACGGCAGCAGGAAAGAGTTGCTTCCTTGGCTGCTCCATCAGCGGCAGGCGGATGTCCTGAGGCCGGCTGGCCTCTGGAGAAGCCAGATCACACTGAGATCACAGGCTACTGTACAGCCCTCAACCCCCATACACAAACACACAGCGTAGAAGCCAAGACGCTGGCTGAATTTAGCACCAAACTGCGGGACAGCAGAGAATAGAGTTGAACAGAGCTTTGCCCTTTTCTGTTGCGCTAAAATTTCAGTATGAAGCCTTGGCTAATCGCTTCTCAGTTAGAAAGACCAACTTTTAGTTTGGGCAGGGCCTGTCATCTCCTAGTAGCTGGGTGGGCTGTGCTCCAGCCCATACATTATTATAACTCCATTAGCATCTACAAATCATGTCTTCAAAGTGTGCTGGATTGGCTCTCAAGGTGCCCCACCCTTTTTAGATTCAGCTGGCCCCTCATCTCCTCCCCTGTCCCAGTTACCAGAGGTTGGGAGTAGAAAGGACCCAGGATGACTATTTCCTACCACTTACCTCATGCCAGTGTGGCTTTGCCTTCACCGCTGCCACGTGCAAGTCCAAATTACAGCCTGCTGGCAGATGTGAAGGGGGTGTGCCAGGCACCACTCCTGGGCCGAGGCCTTCTCCCAGTCTGCCCTACCCCCCCCCTTGCCCGGCTCCAGGCCTCCGCGCTCTGATCAGGGTGGCCTCGGGGGTTGTGGTGCCTCACTCGCCGGTTCCGCCGCCTTTGATGGTGACCTCTTGGTGCTTGGTCATGATTTTGACTTCCACATTGGGGAAACGCTGCATCCGTTTGCTGTTCACAGCGCTTTGATGGTCTTAATGATTGCATGAAGTTGTGGCCACAGGGATGTTAATTATGTCTAATTCCGATTTCTCCGTTTCTCTCTCCTCCATCTCTCTGCCCTTTGTCGCAGGGCGTGTCCACAGTATAGATTTGATCTCAGTTGTGTTTTTTTTTCATATATATTTTATAAACATGAGGGATGTCATGCAGAGTTTTGGTTGTGGCCCCAGAGGGTTAGGACGTTCTTATTCATTCAGGTCTATTCATATTGTGATTATGCCCATTCATATTCATATGACCAGCTGTGTGCGTGTGTGTCATTGGGCAGAGGTTCCTGGCAGAGGACCTCCCACTCCTATTCTAGACCCTCCCCTACTCCTGGTACCCCCCCGGCCTGCCGCCCTCCTCTGGGGGCAAGATAATTGTGTGATGGTTTGCTCATTGTCAGGATCATGTCAGGCAGCGGGGCTGTTTGCACAAAGCCGACATCTGCTGCGCTGCCCTGGACTTTTCAGCAGTGACGTAATGTCCCCCGGCCCGTCTGGTCCACACAAAAGTGGAGGGGTAGCGTACAGGAGAAGGCTGGGGTGAAGGGGTGGGGACTGAGGACGAGGGTTGGGCTTGGATGGACAAGGAAAAATGCTGGAGCGTTAGGGCTACAACTGAGTCTGCCCTCTCAGTATATATAAAGGGTATCATATCACTTCACAGGCTTAATAAGTAACTTCACCAGCTTGATAAGAAGGCACCGTTAAAGCAACAAAACGTGCATTACTCTTTTTTTTTCCTGAGGGTTTGGTGCTGGAAGGCTTGGGCTCGGGGCTGGAGGAGAGGGTGGGAGGGGGCGCTGGTGGCCGGGGCGGTGGGGTCTCTGGTCCAGAACGCTGTGTGATGGTGCAGAACCCGAAGCTCCATTAGCCAGCCTGAGCTTTGACTCGGCACTGTGGCCTGGAATGCATTCATCTGGCTATCCATCTCTGGCCCCTACTCTCTCATGGCTGCTTACTCGCAATCAACCGCTTTTTGCATCAGAGGTCAGCGGCAGTTCAGCTTTGTGTGATTATACTCTCCCAAGTTACGCTCCTAGCCACAATGACTCCACTAATATATTTATCCCTTTCGTTGCCTTGCCTCAAATTAGATTTAGACTACACTTTGGGTTTCTTTTTCCATGTCTGTGTGCATTTGTCATGAAGTTGCAGTACATAAAACATCATTATGCATTTTATTCAGTATACTGACTCATAATGAACATCTTTCCTAGAAACGGCTTTGAAGCCTGCCTAACCAGTTCTGTAACTTGCCGATCTTTGCCACTCATTGTGTAGTGTACTTGCCTGGCTTAGTTTGGCTGCAGCTTTGCTTGTACAAGTTGGTGCAAAGTTGATGAACTCGCCCTGTCTGTATTGTGTACAAGTCAAGATATATCCCATGTTAGACCCAGCTATAGGTGTGTGAAAGTCTCTGTCTGAAGCTGTGGGCGTCAGGCATTCCTACAGTCTAGGACACTCGGTGCATATAAGTAATTAATGACATTACTCACAAAATTGGGAACCTTGGAGTGCCCCCTCCCCCCCCGGGCAAGGAATTAGGCCAAATTAGACACTTGGGAGAGGCTATTTTGATGCATTCCTCCAAAATGACCCCGAGCTATGTTTACACTGTACTTACTGTGAAACATATGACTTATGATTGTCGATCTTAACATGTTATTTAGAAGAGGGGTGGGGGGAATTTTTGATGGTTTGAAATTACCAGTATTGAGTGACATGTTATATATATATATATATATATATATATAAAAAAAAAAAGGAGACATTTGCTGTTTTCTTCCCCCACTCCTAGAGCTGGTAGGAATTCATTGTCTTGCTCAAGGACACTTCAGCAGGGCGGATGCTTGCAGTCACAGGGGCTTGAACCTGAGCCTTCTGGTCCAAGCATGATCTCCCTACTTACTACGTTACCCTGCAGCCCACTTTGCCATCAGTTCTGTGATGTCTCCACCAGCGCAGACAGCTCACTCCTTAATGACAGCATAGCTCCTAGGGGAGGTCTCGCAACATATGCCAAATCCACTTTACCTTGTCTCAAACTATCACCGTATTTTCTCAACAGAGAAGAGGTTTTGCGTCTGTCGAGAGGAAAAAAGGGGAAGCTACATGCAGCATTTCCCCACAATCACAGCTATTATTAGTGGTGGCTTTGGAAAAAATTCCTAAGTAATGAATGTCAAAGTACAGATGGGGGGGAAAACGGGACATCTAGCGGGCTAATTTGAAGTCTCGTGGGCTGTTGGAGGAGAAAGTTGGAACCCTGTTCCTGCAGCACTGTAGATAACTGTTTCCCTGCCAAATGGGAGCTGTAAAGAGATATTGCTGTAGCCTCACCCTATAGTGTTCCTCCTCTATGGGCGTTTCACATTGAAATCATAGACCACCGCCCTGCCCAGTATAAGAAGCTGCCATTGCAATATGACCCTCCACACCCCACTCCCAAACCATTCGTTCGCATAAAGAGAGCTGCACAATAACAAATCATCTATTGTTTGGGAATCCACTGGTGGTGAAACAGCAATAATCTGTCCCACTTTCCCATTGTATCACTGTCCTGGAATGTATGTGACAATGGGCTGAACAAACCTTTGTCATTCAATCAACATGAAACGATGGAATGTTATTTCACATTTTCATTGAACAATGTCATTATTCAAATTGTTGCCAACAAATATGATATAGCAGATTCAGCTCTTAACTAAATGTAATTTAAAGTTGCATAAAAAATAACTCAAATCAGTGATTATGTGACAGTTGAAGTTAGTTAGTTTACATACCCGTTAGTTTACATACACACTTGTATGAGAAGATTTTGACATGTTTTTCAAGCATATAACTGTTCTTTTCCTGCTGTTGATTGCACAAGCTTTTGCAGCATTAGTTTCGGAGATCGAGCAGGAAATGGTCAATATTCCAAACAATTAAAGCCAAATCCCAAATGCGAACCAGCCAATGCAGCTAAATAAAGCTACAAGTCACTTAAGCAGTCTAGTGGCTGTCCCACAGATGCGACCTAGTTTCCTAGTTTCGAAAAAAGCCAGATGCTATTGATTAGGCGAGTGGCCATGTGGCCTGGCACAACAGCATGCCATCTATCTGAACTTTTACTACCCCCATTACCTCCCTGTCAACCCAGAAATATCCTGGACGATCAAAGATGTTCTGGAAACTACAACTCAATCACTTTTCTGTTTTCCTATGCCAGATATTCACATATGCAGGAGATCATGGTCTTGGAAATAGGCACACTTGAACATGAAGGTATTATGTAAGGCAGGCAGCACAGGCAAAGCGCCTCTCACTTCCTCTCATCACAGAAAAGCACAATTTCAGTAATCAATTCCATTGTTGGTGGTGCAGTTCTTTTAATCTCTGTGATGGCGGGGTGGGGAACATGTAATGTTAATATGACAACCAACATCCTCATACTTGTCCCTCTGTGTTCCAGCTATGCCTTGGCAGATGAGGCCTACCGCTCACTAAGGGACCAGGACAAGGACCAGTGCATCCTCATCACAGGGGAGAGCGGTGCTGGGAAAACCGGTAAGTCATAAATAACTTTAATAGAACACGCACATCCAAAGGTTTTAACTACAGGTGCTGGGCAGAGATAAGATCAACCTTCCTTGAAAAATAGAGTCCGCACACTTTTACTACCAGTACTACTGCTACTACTGCTGATGCTGCTACTAAACCTGTGTACCAAATTTCATGACGTTCGGGGAAAAAACACAGACATGCTGACTATTATATTACAGGTTTTACCACATCCTTAGGAAGTCTAGTGCCCCCAGTGGTCATTGCGTGTATAATTCACATCCATCTATTCATTCCTATGCTGCTGACCTACTGCTCGGGCAAGGCCAGCCACCCATATTAGCCAGATGGTGGCCTACACTGCAAACTTTTCCCATTTCAGCATAGATCAGTCCATAACATTAACACAAGCCCTCAGCCCAGAGATGAATCTAGATCTACCCTAAAAGCTGGATGCCAGTTTTGTTTTGGGAACACAAGCGTCATGTTTGTTCCTGAAACTTGAGCTAGAATCTATGCTGACCTGCATATGCAATGCATGTAAAATGATAGCAGTAGACAAATCACAATGGACCAGCGGTATAAAGCTGGTGGTGTCCTGGTTGGGTGACATTACCAGCCTTGCAGAGTACACAGTCCAAATGTCAACATCCACACTTGGCAGTTAGGAAACTCAGAAATGCAGCGTTCATGCCCTTGGTCCCTTTCTTCTGTTAGTTTCTAATATTTTCGAATAGAATAAAATTCTGCATACCATACAGAAACCCTGGAGGAATGGATTTTCCCCACTTCTTAGTCTGCCATGTTGGCAGTGTTGTGTTCCAGGCCATACTGAGTTGGCAGAGGACAAACTGTTGGAAAGCAGCCGCAAGGTACTTTATAGAATGATATCATCCTGTACAGCAGACACACACTCTTACACAGAAATGTAAATCTTATACCTTGCTCTTGTCATACAAGGTTGGCTGATTGTTTGCTCCCATCAAAGCTATCGACTATCACAGAGCTATCATTGAGGTGTAATGTTAGTTTCTTTGGTTTCACTAGTTCAATTCATGTCTCATTTCTGCTTTGATAATAAGAAACCATGGGTGAGATTTTTTTAAACACTACTGTTTGTCAGTGTGACTTCTGAAGTCTCCAAAAATGAAACGGGCGCTATACTGTTTGATGTTGTTCGCTCATTCATGGTTCCGCCCCAAGGCCCTTTTTCATCATAGCACTGCAGTTATTGGAGCCTAGACTTGATGTTAATGGGAATCTCAGTCTGAACTCTAACCATGGCCAGTTGTCATCTGCCACGCTGGATATGCATGTGTTTGCCAGGTTAAGGCTCTATAAAGTGCGGTAGGGAATGATTAACGCAGTGTCACTTCGCTTGACTCATCTCCATTTGGTCCCCATTAAAACTTGAAACGCATGGCCTGCATCTCAGCAGAGTGGGAACGCTGATACTTGTGTTTACAGCAGCAGTGATCCCACGTCCCTGAAATGGCTGTATGGTTAGTTTGAACCCTTGCTCATGTGAATTATTCCCTCTCCTCTCCTCTCCTCTCTTCTCCTCTCCTCTCCTCTCCCCTCCCCTCTCCATGCTGTAGATGTTTTGGAAATACATCTGGTCGGAGTTCAAATTCAGAATGTAACTTCCCTGTAGCACTTTAGCAGCCACCCATGGACCCATTTTGTTGTTCTATCACTACTTTGATTGATTGACTAATTTGAATTTCACAAACCCTGTATACAATTTGACAGATCATGTAGCACACCAGCTAGTCTTTGTTGTGCACCCTCAACCTCTCATGAGTTAAGAAATATCCACTCCTGGAAGCTGGTCAGCCAAGTCAAGGAGATGAAGTTGAATTTGAGTAGAATTTGAGTAGCTTTGTAGAGGAATGAGGCCAACCAAAATGTGCCTGCTTCTCCAGTATGGGGTCACCGGCACTCATCTCTTGGTCAGTGTTTGTAATAATCTGTCTAGCCGTGGTTTGTTCTGTTGAATGAAAAACTGTGACAAAGGAAATGATCAGATGCCATCATAGTCTACAGGAGATGCTGCATACTTTTGCTGTCTGAGAGATGACCAAGGACGTTTTATTTTGCTGTTCTAAGAGATTTAATAAAAAAAAGTCATACAGTGCATACCTTTGTTACTCAGCAACACTATCCACCTTTTATCACAGTAGTTTTTTGTGCAGCCACAATTGTTTGGCCTATCACCCTCTAGCCCAGAACGTCCCATAAGGAACATAAGTGTGTCTGGACCCGTTTCTGTGCCCTGTACCCTCATCAGCAGTCTGTGCCAGTAACTGCTGTCAAGCCCTTCTCTATCCTGCCTTGGCACATCTCAGACATCATCAGTTCTGGGTCACTGTTGTCTCGCTGGACAGGAGAGATGATCCAGACACCCTCATCCTACAAGGCATGTCATGTTGTACCAGACAGCAAGATATCCTATAAGCCTGTGTCACTATTCCCATCCAGAAAATGATTTTCGGATTCCATTTTCTCCATCAGCACACACACACACACACACTCTCTGAGCCTTCTGAACTTGCCTCAGTCCCAACATGAGAACGGATTCTGGGTGGACGGGGGATAATTTCAGCAGAGCCAAATTAAGGTTTGGTTCTCATAAGAGTCCTCTCAGTTCCCAGTGAAGTCAGTATTATTGATGATGCTAACTTGATGTAATAATGGTAACCATCTGACGAAACAAGGTGGGTGTTCGTTATGAGGTGTGTGAAATGGGGCCTCCTCCACTCTCCACTCGGGGCCCCAGACTAAATGAGTGCTCCACACCCTGTCCATGATGGGGCTCTGGGGGGATGATGTAAGGGGGATTTTTTTTGGGGGGGGGGGATGGGGAGATGGGGTGGATATGTCACACTTGTTCCTCAGCCATGTCTAGCAGAGGCCTTGACCTAATATTTGTGTGTGTGTGTTCCAGAGGCCAGTAAGCTGGTGATGTCATACGTGGCGGCGGTGTGTGGGAAGGGCCAGGAGGTGAACAAGGTCAAGGAACAGCTGCTGCAGTCCAATCCTGTACTGGAGGGTGAGTGAAGGGCCCTGCCCGTTCTGTCTGGCTGGCACGATACAACAGAGTCCAAAGAGGCTGCAGCTCTAACAATACATTTGGGATATCGCACCCACATATTATGATTACATACTAGAAAAGTCAAGAAATCTGGAAATTGTTTTCTGGGCATGCAAATTTCACCCCACTACTGTGCTATGATATATGTCCAAAACATTTTGGAACTGTCATTTTGTTCATAAACATGTTTGTCTGGTTTGGGAGAAAAATGGTGAACCTCAAGCATACTCGTAGATCTGGGTATCCTCAGAAGGAGCAGTGATCCCAAAAATAAATTTCCTCATTGCAAAATTCCTGAGTGATAGTTTTAGCTAACTGAAGACATAAGATCTCTAAATCAGAGATTAAACTGCAACAACAACAAAACATAACCTTTGGATAGAGACACTGACACATTTTAGTCCCGAAAATGCAAAAAAATACGCAGGAGCCCTGTAAAACTTTCACTCAGTCATTTCCATAATACGCTCCTTCTTTTCTCAGCATATCCCCAGTAATACCACACGTGGGGGAAAAGCCCCCCTCCCCACGCGGCTCAGCGCTGGCACAGGAACAGCTGTGTTTTAATTGGGGGCAGTAGACAGGAAATGCCCGTGAATGATGGAGCTGCGTGCCCGGGGTTGAGCTGCTGCAGAGCCCCGGCACATCTGTAAGAGTTTAGCTCCTGCCGGTGTAACGGCCCCGTACGCTAGAACGAGGGAGAGAGCGGAGCGGCCATCCTGCTGCTCACAATCATAATGTAATCTCTGTCATGCTCTCGCTTGCTCTGGAACTCTTTTGCTCTTGCTCTTTCTTTTTGTCTTTCTCGCTCTCCGATTCCTCTGTCCCTCTCGCTCCCTTTAACTTTATCGCTTTCAGTCCCTTTATAATTCTCGGTCCTTCTCTCTCGCCCTCCGGCTGCCGTCGCAGCAGACTAGCGGCCCACACACTCACATTAACGATGGACTTCACTTCAGCACGCGTTAATCAGCTATTATCAGCAATTAAGCACTGTTAGACTGACGGCGGTGTGCTGAGTGACACGCTAATAGCATTTTAATGTAAAAATGTGGTTGGAACAGAATGGAGAGGGGCGTAGATTGGGGAAGAGTACAATAGTAAATGGTTCACTCATGCACAAAAGACAAGGTCTATATGTACACGCTTGTTCATGACGCATTCAAGGTACTCATAAAAACGAAAGTATTCATAGTCAATAACGCCGCCTTTGAACATTGTTTACTATTGTTTATTCATAAGCGCGCACACACACTGAAGCATTTTGACTTCAATGTGGCGTGACTGCTAGGTTCAGCCCGTCCTAAGCCTGGAAAGCCCCAGTGCTTTGCTTAATCCATACAGAATTATGGGGCTTCATCAGTACAAATGGCTTTGAGATCTGCTCGTTACATGATTGACAGCTAGCTGGAGTGAAGGCACAGCGTTCAGGATCATTAATAAGTTCAGGCGTACTTAGAAACAGGCTTTCATCTCAGTCTTTATGAGCTATGACCACATAGATGGCTTGTCTGTATTACGCATGTTTTTTCTAATATGTCCAATTATGATTTTCCTCCTTTTCAGCTTTTGGAAATGCCAAAACAGTGAGGAACGACAACTCTTCCAGATTCGTAAGTATCCTCTTTACCATTGATGTGTGTCATTTGATTAGATGAGCGCTCCCCTAATAAAGGCCAAAGGCTTTATTTGCTGAGGATTATGCACAGCTAGCTTTTGATCCAGACGTCAGCATAATCAAACAAACCCTGCCTGTGGGTTATTGTCTTTTCTTCTCTCTTTGTTTTGTCTCTATTTACTTTTTCTCTTTCTCTTGTCTCTACTTTTTCTCTTTCCTTCGAACTACGCCCCACAGTATTTCTTTCTTCCTTGCTTTTCTTTGTTCCTGTCTACATCCTCCTCTATTTCTTCTTCTATTTCCTGGTAAGGGTATGGGTGTCACCCCCCTTTTTTTATTTTTTTTATTGGAATTCCATTTGGGATTCAGACCACATGACTGATGTTGCTGCAATCATATCACATGGAAATAACCGTTGCAATGACTTGGAAGTGTTTACGCATTCAAACTCATTTGAAGCTGTCAAGACGCCATGATGGAAGTTTTCTGTTGACTGATACATTTGAGTTCAAGTTTTATAGCAAACCAAACACTGCAATGTCACAAAACCAAAACCCAGCATGTAGTTGTATTCTGCAATGGCATTATGAGTTGTGATCACAAAATAACTCATGCTTAAAATCATGCTTACCTAAAATCATTCATCATGATTGTTTTACTTGAAATTAATTTTTCATTTCCTACACTTGTCTACGGGTATTTCTGTCTGTCTTTGTGATGATGTCAGAAATCAGGAAGTCCAAGAAATTGCTGTTCATTGCCAAACCCCGAGTTTCCAAGTAGTATTACTTGAAACTGATGTTAATGGTATTTTCTAGTCGGAAGCTTGTATCTACCATCCTTCCCATATGACGTGAATGCAGCATGTGTAGCCTTTATCATGACACACACACAGACACAAAGTGACACCAAGCAGTTACAGTAACAGAGCTGAGCGCAGCACAGGGTGGAAACTCAGGACAGCCCTAACTGTTTTGGCAGCCACAACCAGCTGTCTGCAACAGGTCTCTTCCAAGATATTGCTGTGTTTGAGGAAGCCCTTACTGCATTTTATTCTGCCAAGATTTCCACTCCCGTGTTTTCCTAAGGAAGAATGACTGAAGAGCTCCTGATGTGTCCACCCCCGTGTCTTACGCCAGACCGGGCGTCATCTCGGTTACAGCACAGTTAATAAATTGCGCTCCATGCAGAATAGCCTGTGTCTGTGCTAGTGTGCAGGCATTGTTAGAGGCGGAGGGGACTGCGAACTCTGATTCATCTGATGTCCTTTGACCTACGCTGCCGCTCATCAACTACACACTGTGGCCGAATGCCAGAACAAACACTAGGCTGTCACTTTGTCCCTCTCCACTGAGTTGGCTAACATGTTCTGTGATCTAGCACTAGAAAAAGAAAGCAAACTCTCTTTTGCTTTGTGCTGATTTTCTACTTTTTTCTCATCCCTTTTCCATGTTTTTCCACACATTATTCACTTTGACAAGGTAGCACTTGTTTAACACTTAAGTTTCAAGCTCTTCCCGTTGCTAACCCTGTACTGTGGTTTGAGGATGACAAAGCCGAAGAAACCCGATGAGTGTAGACGGAGACGGCATCATAAGAATGATTCAACCTCCGTCTCATCGTCTCTGCAGAGAGCTTTTCGTTAGAGACCCTAATCCAGAAATTCAGTTGAAATTCAGTTCCAGACAGCGGCAATATGGAACGAGACATTTCGTTTTTGGAGAACATGCTTTTATTGGGGAGCTATTCTCACGCTTGCTGGCAGTCCAGAGTGTCCAGGGAGGCCCGCTGGAAGCAGCAGTCTGGTTCAGATTCCTCCCTGACATCATCTCATCACAGCAGGCATCACACTACAACTTGTGTTCATTTGAATTTTGTGACATGAATGTTTATTTTGCTGTGGACTTTTGCAAGAGTAGTCCAATAAGGCTGAAGAAATTCCCAATAGATCCCAACTGAAAAATGTCAAATCAAAATACACTCCACTGCTGCCGTAAGGCTAAGGAATTTTTCCCTAGTATCGCTATAATGGCAATTTGGTATGCCAGCCAATACCAGCTAGCAGCCAAAGTGCCAATCTACGTTTTTCCCAATTCTTTCTTTTTCTGTTTTTGCACCATATGCCATCTTCCATGTGCAGCGGCACTGATGAAGCTGTGCAACATAACACCTGTCTGTGTCCCAATGCTCAGGCTTACAGGCAGTCATAACAGGGAGTATTATAAAGGATTATGACCCTGACCTGTTTATATTTAGGTAACCTTGGAATAAACCGCTGGACAAGGACCTCAGGCCTCGCCACTGGATGCCAGTTAGCCATAGCTCATCACCTGCGAATCAAACTGTCACTTCATTTTGCAGAGGGCGACAAACTTATAGAGTTTGGCTTCAACCCTCTCACCGGTTGAGCTTGGCCTGTTCTGAGGGCCTGTCTGCTTATAAATAAAGGAGAGAGGGAAAAAATCAAACCGCCCCACACACAGGACTCACTGTTCTAACTCCCGAGTTTCAAACAGAAGGAGAAAGCGGGGCTGAGATGGTTTGTTTTACTCTTCCAACAGAGAGAAAGAGGAGGGAAAAAAAAGGTCATTTCCTCCACAGAGGCCAGTTATTTCATAGCAATTCTATTTGTGATTGGCAGCTGGTTTTATGAATACATCTATCGCCCGGAGGCTGTGACTTTTATGGAGTTTGAGGGAAAGGACTGTAATTGGGTCTTCAAGGGCTTGTGGTTCACTGCGGGGCGCGGAGATTCTCACTGTGAACTCACGCCACTAAAGCTTTGTCATCAAGAGGTGGGCCAGGGACTCAATTAATCCCACTGGTCCATTTTACCTTATTTTGTCAGTGTGTCAAATGGCCTAGAGGCTAGAAAAGGTCATTGCCTTGGTAAGATGAGACCACTCTTTCTTTCAGAAGCCTATGATAATCTATGATATGATAATCAGGGTGTTTTGGTTTCAGGAAGTTTTCTACTAACTGCTGCGTTCTGGTCCACAGGGGAAGTACATGGACATCGAGTTTGACTTCAAAGGAGATCCTCTGGGTGGAGTCATCAGCAACTGTGAGTATTATTGGGTGGAATGTCCCTTTTATAAAATGGTGTGTCCTAGTAAACCCTTGTTAAAAAAACCTCCTTCCTGTAAGTGATTGCGCAGGAATGATTAATGGCACACACACACAATCTTCCCTCACTCGCTTTCTCATATAAGACAAGTTCCTTCCTCTTCTGATATCTTTATGAACCTTAGACTGATTGCTGTGCTGTCTCCCAGTGACACAATTAGCTCAGTTAAACATCAAGCCGTACAGGCATCCCACTTTGAGGATGGCTTGTCACATACACACTAACCTCGCGTAGCCATACCTCCGACTCAGACGACGGAGGTCTTAAAATGGGGGATAACAAGACCCTGCTGAGCCAAAGGCAGCGTTGATTGGCTCTGGGTTTGAAATAGGTTTCTTGCACAAGCTCCCGGAAACGGCGCCTCCGGTTTGTTTTTCTGCCCAGGTAGAACAAGTTTCCATCATTATTGTGTTAAGATTTCTCCAGACTTCTGTTGTTGAGCCGGAGTTGTGGCTATGTGAGGTTACATGCACACAGACATTCACATACACATACACGCATGCGCGCACACACACACATGTATGATACATGCTGCGAGAGGGCCAATGAAAGCATACCGGTATCCTGATGCATCCTGCTGCCCCATCAAAGTGAGCAAGGGAGCTAGATCAATAGTTTGATTTTGTTCCCAGTCAATGGAGGGGTCAATGGCACAGCACTAAAAACACACTGTGGACTGGAACATGTCCGACACTCCCTCTATTTACATGTAATGTAATATAATGTAAACATGTTTCTGTCTTGTTCCTCGTATCCATTCTTCCTTCATTCAGATTTTCAGTCTAGGTAGCACCTTTTCTATCAAGTATTTAGGATTGATTAATGCTCCATTCAAATTAATCGGCGACATTTACGGACGGATTAACGAAGACGTTCCACCCACTCACTTTTCTCCTCTCAGCCCTTTTTTTCTGTTTTGGTTTCATCTTGCCTCTGTTCACACTGTTTTGTCTGTGCTGAGTTTTCTGCCAGAGGTCACGGAAACAAAGAGAGGCGCTTATGGCGGAGGCACAAATGAGCCTCTGTCAGTCTGTTGAGTTAGTCCAACACAAGGAAATGACTGAAGGAGAGCCACGGACATGTGACTGCTTCAGACGGGGCTGGCTGGCTGTCTGGACAGACGGATGGATGTGGATGTTCCTGGAGGGCAGGGCCAGTTGGCTTGCTCTTTGCCTTTTAGCTCATGCCTCCTTTTCTTCCCCTCTTTCTGCAGCCTCTGGGCCCGCAGCGCTTTCTATAACGGAGATAGAAAAACAAGAGCCTAAGACTAACTGGGCACGGCAGAGTCGCTGGATAGAGAGAGGAGCATCAGCTATAATTTTTGCGATGCCAATGCTCAGTAGCTTTGGTAATGATAGTGTGGTTAAGCTCAGAGCTTTTGGCAGCCAAACAGCCAAAGCCTTTAGTCAAAACACCACAACAGGATATGGGGGCCTTTTTTGTACCCACACTGCTACTTTAATGTATGTTTGCTTATCTAAAGGCGCATATCCTGAACACAGCATGCCACAAATACCGTTCAGGATGCTTTACAGCAGGCATGTGAGAGCTGGCTAGCTGTGGTACTAAAAAGTAATAACAAGAGGACTGAGCTGTTTGGCTGTACAAAAGGTGGAAGGTCACATCAGAGCCCCTTAGGGCGAGAATGTCTCTGAAAACTCTTCATCGAACCCCCCCCCTCCCTTCCTCCTGCATCTTCATATTATGTTGTGTTGGAGCCTGCTTGCAGATGGCTATCTGCACAAAGCAAAACAGGGATTTAGTGTATTAAAAATACACACATTTAAAAGTTTTTACAGAGAAACATTAAGTGAAAGAGTAAGTGGCTTTTCAGTTTGTTTTTTTTCCCACTCTGCTTCTTTTGATCACTGCTCCGTATTGCTGCCAGCCACTCACTAAAGAGACCTTGTATTATTGATGAGCTGGCCGCTCTAGAGCCACTTAATGCGATATAGGGCCAGTGGGCGCCACAGATTCATGTTCAGCCTGCTCGCCCACCAACGCAGACAACCCTGGGTCTCTCGGTAAAGCTCTTTGGTGAGACGCTGGTAGGAGTGCACCTATAAATGCGGTGTGAAGTGGTCCTTCCCAGCCTCTCACTGCCCACAGAGTGGATGAGTCAGACTTTGCAAGGTGAGAACTGAAGATCAACAAGACCCGGAGCGGCTCTCGCTTGGCTAGGACTACAGTGTTAGTGACGATAGCAGTTGCCGTAGGTTTTATTCTAAAAAGTTTGTTCTTTTCAAAGCAACGCCATACCTCACATCTCACCGTCTCCATAAAATAAGATGCTTTTCTAACTGGAGAAACGGAGAGTTCTTGTCCAGCCGGAGTGGCAGCGCAGTAGATCTCAAGCAACCGCAGTCACTGCTCAGTTCTGTAATTGGTCTTTAATTAAATCATGCGAAGTCCATTGCGGTGAACAGATGATGGATCGCCTTTTAATCAGGTAGTGTTGCACTTGGTTGGTAGCCCAGGAGAAGGAGCTGACGTTTGATCTCCTCGTGTGGTTTCTTCCTCTGAGACTTCTGTCCTGTCCCAGCTATATACACACACACACACACACACACACACACACACACACACACACACACACTCTCTCACACACACACTCAGGAACATAATGAACAATGGGAGAACCAACACTGGCTCTGTCGTCTTGGCAACTCAAATATTTGTTCGGACCACCAGGGACCCATCTAAGCTCCATACAGATGTGGGCTGGACACTCGCCTCTTTAATACTTACTGTAACAGATCTGCCACACTATTCTTACTGAAGGACACCTCTGTGAGTCACCACTTTAACATTTCCTAACTGAAGTCTATTGTTAGGAACTTGACTGTTGTGTCTCATTGTTTCCTTTTGCTGTTCTCCTTTTCCCGCCCTCTCCTCTTCCAGATCTGCTGGAGAAGTCGCGGGTGGTGAAGCAGCCAAGAGGAGAGAGGAACTTCCACATCTTCTACCAGCTCCTGTCTGGAGCCTCTGAGGACACACTAAGTGAGTCGCAACACCAGGGGGAGACGTATTTGAAGATTAGCATATGCCACAAATGGAATTTCTCTCCAACTGTCTCTGAGAGTCATAGCAGATAGAAATATATTTAGCTGCACTAGGCAAGATTTTGCTATGCGCAAGGCATTTTCCAGCAAGCTTGGCGCTGTAAGCACACGTGGTTAACGCATTAATGACACCGTCTTCTTCTTGCCTAACAAACACAGCAGAGAACAAAGACAGGCCCTGAAACCTGTTCCCTCTATTTGCTTTTCAGCGGAGTGGGGGCATTGTTTTATGTCCCGGACACAGGAGAACAATATAATGGCCATTGACTCAGTGCACCAGAGTCCACACATCAGAGGGGCTTGATTCGACTGTAGTTAATGCAACCCGTAATCAAATACGACACATGCGGCGGCGAGAGGAATAGATTTCCTTGATACTAGATACAGGGCTTTTAAGAGGGCCATTCGATCTTCCAGAGTAATGCGCACAACAGCAGCTTTGTGACTCGATGCGTTGCATAGAAATCTTGCTTGGGGTGGCAGTGGCCTGGAGGTTAGAGAAGTTTGTAACTTCTCCTTGAACCATGGGTCAATGTATTTTTTTATGAAGGTACCATTACAAGATTGTGGTTTTACTGTGCAGTATGTAGGTGTGTAACTGTCCATCGTCTTGCTACCGGTCCCCCTTGGCATTTAATGTAAATAAGATTCAATTTGCTCTTTGGATTTAGTCAATCTGCCAGGCTAAATGTGGTTTAAATACAAAATTTGTGTCTCACAGAGAAGCTGAAGCTAGACCGAGACTTCAGCAAGTACAACTACCTGAGCCTGGACTCGGCCACGGTCAACGGGCTGGACGATGCCGCCAACTTCAGGACAGTCAGAGTGAGTACTGCGCACACACTGTACACGTTTGTCTTACTAATATTAACCCTTAACCCTTCCCCTAACCTTATCCTAATTCTAATCTTAACCCTAAACCCAAGTCCTAAACTGAAGAAGGGAGGACCGGTCAAAATGACCCCACCTTGCTAAAATGTTCTCACAAGATAAGATAAGGTGACACTTTATTGATCCCCTTGGGGAAATTCAGGTGCCACAGTGCCAAGGAAATCAAGTACAGGAAGGTAATAAAAGAAAAGAGGTAATAAAATAGAATAAAATAAAAATAAAGGTAATGTACATAATAAATAATAATAAAAAGTTCTGAAGTTCTGTTTTTGTGAGAACCAGTTTGAGTTTTAGAAGTACAAGAACACACACACACACACACACACACACACATCACAAGCACAGTGTCTCTTCAGTGGCATTCCATACTTGTTTGTCATTCGTTGCAACCAGCCAGCTTCATCTTAGCCCTGTTACAGAGGGTGGAGGTGGTCTGATCTCTCCTTATCTCCTTGATGTAAACAACAAACAGAGAGCGGATTACATCGCTCCTGTTCTCTTGATTGTGAAAACACTCAACAGCCTCTCTCCTACCTGTTGCATAACCATATGAACTTTGAACTAGCAGGTTGGCAATAACGAAAGAGGGGGATTTCCATCTGCAACCCCCCCCCCACACACACACAACAAAAGTCACATCAACGGTTCAGCTTGTACAGTGCATAGTGGCAGCGGCATTTCTGTGGGAAAACCACAGGAGAAAAGGCAGCTGCTTCCTTATTCATCTATACATGCTTACGCGTGCACACACACACACACACACACACACACACACACACACACACACACACACACACACAAGACCTTGTCTCCATGTACAGTGCCACTCCTGTCCCCACTGATGATGACTCATAGGATGTTGTGTCTATAAGAGCCCATTTCTACTGCACTCAGTTGTTGTCAGTCCCGCTCCACTAAGCTCTACTACCTTCTGCTCCCGCTCTGTTGTATTCTACTGAAGGGATGGGCAAGGATCCTGCTGCAGTCTTCTGTTTGGAATGAAAACCTGCACTCTTGGCCCTCCATGGCACATGCTTGCTTATCACTGTTCTAGCGTACTCGTCTCCTCCTGCATCCCAGCACATCCTGCTTCTCAACACCTCTCACATTGAGTTTTCCTTAGCGTTCCCCATACAGCTGCGGTTCACTAATGGAAACACAATAGAGGCCGTTCCGTCTGAACAATGGGTCTCTCCACAGGGTATGGAGCCTTGCCGGTCAACAGTTTTTTCCCCTTCCTCAACCTCTGTTACGTTTAGTGTTGTCACAATACCAGAATTTTGACTTCAGTACCAACACTAAGTGTAATATCTAAAAATGTTATACTACTTAGATTCCATGGTAAACAAGAAAAACCATCAAGCAGTGTGTTTCCATACTTGACTTGGTCAGCTTTGTAGCAGCTTTTGCACAGGGGTTTCATGTCGGTTGGTTATGGAAATGGCTCCATATTTGGCACCAGTTTGTCAACCAGTTTAGGTGGACTGGGATCCAGTTCAAGATGTGGTGGACTGTTTGATACTGATGTTTTCAGCTGTTAATTGAATCTTGCACTGACTGCTGCAGTCCACTGTCAAGAGACTCACTGTCTATTGCAATCCTTCGTCTTCTTCTTTTAACTATTCAAATCTACACATTACCACCCTCTGGTGGTGATGTTGGAACGGAATTTCAGCATGCAGAACACATTTACTGAAAATATATATTTATAAAATTCTATATTAAATTCAGTCTTTCACAATAGTATTGAATTAGTATTGAAATTTCAGTTATCGTGACAACTCAAGTTACTATGCTGACAGTGTGCAACAAATGCATAATCATTGTTCAGTCATGAACTGCTGTCTGCGGTACCATTCTCCAAATCTGATGCATTTGTAACCTGGTACCCTTTCGCCACTCTGTGTCCATGTTTCCCCATTACCATGTGAATGAATATCAGTTGATCAATGACCCGCTCGTCCTGTTTTGCCTTCTCAGAATGCCATGCAGATCGTGGGCTTCATGGAGGACGAGGTGCAGTCGGTGCTGGAGCTGGTGGCGGCCGTGCTGAAGCTGGGCAACATCGAGTTCAAGCCCGAGTCTCGCTGCAACGGCTTCGACGAGAGCCGTGTCAAAGACAAAAATGGTGGGTTTGACAGATCATACCTGTCAAAACCTAAATCTCACCTCAGTCCCAACAATTTGTGGTTTAGATAATACACATAAGCCAAGTAGACATAAGCCTTATGACCCACACTTAGTCCATTTGGCTTGCTTTCCCTTTTCATCTGTCAGGCTGCTGTTTAACCACTGCTACCTATTGGTTGCTTGACTCTAGCCCTCGTCCTTGTCACCGTGTATTTTTGTTTGATTGATGATTTACCTGGTGAGAACTGGCTATCCTTATCACTCACCCAGCTGTTCTCTTTTAGGCAAATATTACATTTACATGTTTCCCTGCCAGGCCGTAGGATGACCCATCCTTTTTTGCAAAGAAAAATGCATGTAATCCACGTTAATCATACACTATCATGTTGAACTCAACTTTGTGGTCATGGAAGACACTCAGTCCTATACTCTACTTTCCAAAATTGTACTGGCTTATTTTGCCTCCCATGTCTCTACCAGTGTGGTTACTGTGTCATCAGAGCCACACAAATCCATTTATTGACAGCTGGAGGCTGAGCCATTTGTCTGTAGATGTTTGATTATGTCACAGTTAGTACTTGTTAGTTTTCCTCTCAAAACATTGCTGTATTTGACAATTGTTAGCTTCATTGCTCTATAATCAGAGAGGAAAGAAGACAGCCTTTGATGCTGATTTCCACTTAGTTGCATACTTGCGTAAGATTTATTTATACTGCAACAATAAAGCATCACAGTGGCCTCCCGACACAACATTTTCAAGGTTGAGGTGTTGGAGAAAGCTTCCGAGAATTGGGGACTGTTTTTGTACTTCATCAAATTTGGGTGGGATAGCCAGGTTTGGTCTAAATTTTCTTTAAAAAAAATCTTTTAGCAATGAGTTTATGTAAAGAGTGTGTCAGTGGCTGACAAACAGACTTGACCTCCTTTTATCATGGTGACCTACTTGTTCCATCAGTTCCATGTTCACATGCAGCATTAAACTAGAGAATAGAGCTTGATATTAACATGCATGGCAAGAGAAAGGAACATGCCCTAAATGCAGGGTGCACTTGCGTAAGATAAGTCTGTATTTTACATGATGGTCATATCCTTTTGTGTCTTTCCCTCCTCTCCCCTGGTGTCTCATCGTTAATGGTGTCTTGTCGTTTAACATCTTCCCTTTTGGCCCCGTTGCAGACCTGAAGGAGATGTGTGAGCTGCTGGGGATCGAGCAGTCGGTGCTGGAGAGGGCGTTCAGCTACCGCACGGTGGAGGCCAAGATGGAGAAAGTGTCCACCACACTGAACGTGGCCCAGGTCAGAGGGAAAGCTACCAATCCGTCTCGCTCCGTTTATAGCGATGCAGTCTTCTTCCGCTCGCGCCGACAGGTTACCGGGGAGACGCACGCTCGCACACACACAGCGCATGAAAAGATAAAGGCGCCATTACTTCCCCCCGACTTGCTCCGGCGGCTGCCGACCCACATCCGCGTCAACGCTACACGAAAACCCCTCCATTATAGATGAGCGGTATCCCTCCTGGAAATTTAAATGTAGGTCACATTTGAGAGGTTAGCGAGTTCACCCAGACTCACGGGGAGTGTTGATACGAAGGGGATGCGGCAGACACGGGTCCTCCTGCTTCAAAAGCCGCTTAAAAAAAGGGGGAAATGGTCCCGGGGATCAACCTGACCTCCCAATAATGTGAACATCCACAGTTGCAGATTAAGGTCCTCTAATCCTTGTACTCTATTTTAGTCGGTGTAGAAAATCTCAAAACTCCTCGGTGGTTTTCACATAACAGCCCCCCACCCCCACCCCCACCCCCTTCGCTCCTCCACAGAAACATCCGGCCCGATAGCGCAAACAAGGAGCTTGGGGGACAAAAAAAAAAGGAGGAACAACGGCAGACACTCATTACACGCTCGCAATACAATACAATAAGCATCGAAGTAGTCAGACAAATCTGAAACGGCATCCAGCTAATCTGGCGGATTTCAACACCAACCTGTACAAGTGCCTATCTGTCTGGGGTTTTGGCTGCTGCACGGAAGTCACCACAGGGTCACTTATTTCCGTTCCCTGCCTCCACTTACTTGTCTTTGGGTTTAGTTTTCCAAGTTTTACACAAGGCACTCTACTCCCGGCCGGCAGCCCGCCAGCAGATGAACCCTCCTGAGCCATAGGAGTAGTATTTATCCTCGCAACGCGCCCACTCAGACGGCTCGATGTATAATTTCCCCGGTGCGCCGTGGAAGGCCTGGAATGGGGGGGGAAATGTCATGGCTGGAATGTACTAAGCGTGATGTTATTCTGCACTTTCACTTCCACAGGCTGCAGAATTCTGAGCCTCCGGTTGCCATCGCCATGACTTATAATGTGTAATAACATGTATTTGACCTGATATTTAACAGCAGCTGCCTCCTCCTAGTAGTTTAAGACTGATGCATTACCATGTTGAAACAGGCTCGCATGGCAATATGTTGCATGTAAATGAAGATGTATTTCTTGTCAGTTGTTAATGTATTAAACCGATATTGTATGTTTATTTACAGGCCTACTATGCTCGCGATGCACTTGCCAAAAATCTCTACAGTCGTCTGTTTAGCTGGCTAGTCACCAGGATCAATGGGAGCATCAAGGTATGTATATTATTACTATATGTTTTTGCTGTCATTTGCCATTAGCCCTGCCAATTCAGACTGGCAGTTCCCCAGAATCCCACTGTCTTTCTAACCTTGACCATTGTCTCTCGGCAGGCTCAAGCCAAAACTCGCCACAAGGTCATGGGTGTGCTGGACATCTACGGCTTTGAGATATTTGAGGTAAGGCGAATCAAACACACACTTCTCGTTCTGATCAGGCATGCAGACGGCATCTGACCACCCAAACATTTTATTAGATTAAAAAGGATTTTGCCCCAGGCTGTTTGCCTGCAGGAGGCCCTGGGCCGCTGGCAACCGTTTGCATGTTTAGATACTTCACCAAATGCTTATCTACAAGAACTGAGGGTTGATGAAACCGTTATTTCCATAAGTGCATGTCTTCTCCATACCCCCACTCACTTTCAAGTCCTCCCTCTCTCCTGACTGTTGTGTTGTGTCTGGGTCTCCAGGACGGAGTAAGTAACACCTGCCGATGGGCGTTTGCCGTGCCAGTGTGCATGCTGTGATCTAAAACCCCTTTAATTCTAATTCAGCTCCTCGTTAAAGACGACACAGGGCACCCGGGGCTGAAAAGACGATGGCTGCAAAATGTGACTAATGGAGCCTAATGCACCATTTTGAGTTATGGCAAAAATATAGCTGCTATGCTAAACTGCTGTGCTTTCTGATTGGAAACGCATTAAATCAGTTTAATAATAATAGCCAAGGCTAATTTCAGTTCAGTTTCAGAGAAGTTGTCTTTTTTTTGTTTTTAGTCAGGCACTAGGCTTAATTGATATCCAAGAACAGCATGGGTGTCAATTGGTTATAACAAGGTGTGTGGCAAATCTTATGATTCTATCATTGTAATGGAGGGCAAATGGAGAGCAAGCAAAAAAATCACCAGAAATCTATTTGAAGCCATATGTAAAGAAAAAGCTTGTAGTTTGGTGAGCCACATTTCATATTTTATCACATTGACCAAATGAGTGCGTCATCAGTTATTGCTCCAATTTGTTCCCAGAAACGTAGGCAATAAAAGTTTTGGCGGCAAATGATGCAGGGACTTTACTGCACCTTAGGGTTAGTGAATTAACGCCCCTGAAGAGCAGGTCCATAGACTTTAAAACATAGTTTCAAGATGGTAGCTTCCTTAAGTTATCGTAAACAGCTTGTCACGAACCATGACAGGGTTACAATATGAGCTCGTCACATTTCAGCCTGTTGTCTGCTGCCACTCGGGGATAGATATGCTTCGATTTGCCATTGTGTGTATGTGTGTTTTTAGAGGTGAAAATGACTTCCTGGTTTCTCTGTCAAGGGAAATGGAGGACACATTAACAATACCTTTAAAGGTCAAAGCCACTCCCCTTGTGGCCATGTGTCCTGCCTGTTTCCGAGTTGCTGAGAAACCCAGCTATGTCCTTCACTCACAGCTTGTAGACTAGACATGCTGTTCTAACCATAGCGACAAGTATCCTAAGCAAATGAACATCACCTAACCCAGCACACAATGTCACCACCAGCCAAGAGGCACGACTCACCACTAAATGCTCATAATCGACAGTAATTGGTGAGAAGTGGAGAGTAAAAGTGGGTGAGGCTTTCAAATGGTTAACAATCCATCACTGTTTCATGAACTGCCTAACAATTTACAGGAACCTCTTCTGATAAGGGTTATCATTGCACGTAACACCTTGAAGATTTACTGTCCAAATTGGTGAACTCTGGTTGTCAAAGCAATGAGGCTGTAAATCTCCCAGCAAAGGGAGAGCTGTAGGTTCTAGCTTGTCTAAGTTGATTATTGCTAGCGTTATGTAAAATTTATGGCCAGTAAACAGTTCCCACAATGCTAAAGGAGAGATGTGGGAGTAAGCAGACAGATGCAGTCAAGGTTTTTTTGGGGGGTTTTTTTGCAAAGAGACATTTTCTTTAACATGACATCAGAAGAGTTGTCAGAGGAATTTAGAAGGGCCAACAAGACCGCAGTGCAACATAAGTTCAGGCAGGGCAAGTTGCGGCCCACCACCACCGGCACTATGTATGTACTGTAGCGCCTCATGATATCCTGCTGCGTGCATCTGGAGGGGGAGGGGAGACTTCAGCATGTTAACGACAGATGGAACTAATTGTTTTTTCCCCCTACGGCCGCTCCCGCAGGACAACAGCTTTGAGCAGTTCATCATCAACTACTGCAACGAGAAGCTGCAGCAGATCTTCATCGAGCTGACCCTGCGCGAGGAGCAGGAGGAGTATATTCGAGAGGTAGGTCAGCAGTACCCCCACCTCCCCTACTGTTGGGCATCCATACATTTAGAGTAGGGGTATAGTGGAGAGTTACCCTCCTGTAACACTGGGAGAAATTTCCCAGCAGGTCTAGCCCTTAGCCCTGGAAGCCCTCTTTCACCCGCTCCCCACATCTACATCATTCCACATGTCAGCACGCCAATTTGTAGTGTGAACAGCTTTTCACGGCGGCCGCTGCAGCGTGTGAGCTATGATCTCAGCCCAGTCATGTCACTCATCTGTTGAACCTTTTGGACTGTTTAAGGGTAGATCTGCATTCTTGCTCCCGATCCAGTCGTAATTCTGCTTTACAGTTGCGTCTTGTGCTCACTGCTTCTGTCGTTCGTCCATCATTCTATGCGTCGCTTTCCTCCGCCCGCCTCCCTCCATGGACTTTTGGGGACGGAAGTGATCCCTCACTCCAGCGAGAGTAAACACACACCCCACCACTCTGCACACACACCACCAATAATATTCCACTCCCTGGCTGCTATCCAATATAGTGCATGGGAAAATACCACAGTCCGGGAGAGAGGAGGGAGGACCACCAATCAGGCGTCAGCAGCTCACATGGCTAGTCACCCATCTCAAGTCACGCCCACCCAAAAAAAACTTGTCCCTCTGAGTCACATGGCTCTCAACAGCCAAAGCCACTTTCCCAGCCCATTTCATTAGCTGTGAAACCTCATCCTACAACAGACTCAATGATTGTGAAACCAATATACATATACTGCATATGATATTACAGCGTTTGTTGCACCAAATACGACAGCATACTTAGCAAAAGTTGTCTGTCTGACTGGAGGCCATCAATAAGTGGGCAAAAGGCCTGGATGAGATCAACAGTGATTACGTGACTGTCTTTCCTTAAGTGCTTGACTGGGTGCTCAATTAGCTCTCTAAATGCAGGTAAGGTCAAGAAGTCAGCCACTCAGTTCTGTATAACTGTGTCTGGCTAATGTGGGAGAGCTTTCACTCCGGGGAAAGTTGGTGAGAGAAAGAGAAAAACATTGACCCTGTGACCCTCATTTCTCTTTATTACAGGGCATCGAGTGGACCAACGTCGAGTACTTCAACAACGCCATCATCTGCGACCTCATTGAGAATGTAAGTCCGTCGGGGGTGTCTCCTGGTTCTCAGAAAGCAAACAAACCAATTTAGCAGGAATCCACGCTTCATTTGAGTCCGACATAGTAATGGTAAATGGCGCGATTGTGTCAGCATTGGCAGATGATTTACGACCGAGGTAAAGAGGCCTCACGGTGCAGTTTTAACTTCAGTAATGATAATGATGAACATTATTTGTGTAGCACTTTTCAAAACCATTACAAAGTGCTTTACAGACAACAAATACAAGCCAGTAAGTAAACATTGAACCAAATTTCAATGTTTTAGAATTCATTTATGTCTGACAATTTACGCCACCTCCCTTATGTCGCCCTACCTGCTCTTCACCCTTCCGTGCGCAGAACCAGAACGGCATCTTGGCCATGCTGGACGAAGAGTGCCTGAGGCCCGGGACGGTCACCGACGACACGTTCCTGGACAAGCTGAACACCATCTGCGCCGAGCACCAGCACTTTGAGAGCCGCCTCAGCAAGAACTCAAAGTTCCTGACCGACCACAGCCTGCCGCACAGCTGCTTCCGCATCCAGCACTACGCCGGCAAGGTACTGGACAGGAGTCTGCGCACAGGGCAGTAGGGATTTTTGCAGATCAAATAGAAGTTTGTTCAGGGATAGACTTGTGCTATCATGGAAATGCAGAACAGACTGAGGAGATTTAGATTGTAACATGACCACGTCAGGATGCCGACACTACTGGAGAACATGAAATGACTGGGGACGGGTACGCTGGAGACCCCACCACGGCATGTAAATTCTGATTAACCTGAGGTGCAGTCACGGGTGTTATTGGGGTGGGGGTGGTGTATGTATGTGTGTGTGTGTGTTGGGGGGGTTAAGGTGGATATGAAGAAAAGTAGTAGCTGGAAAGCTGGGGATTTTCTGAGTAAACAAACCTTTAATCCCTGCTCAGTCAACATAACGCTGCAGTTAAATGCTTGGTGAACTTGCAATTCCTCAGCTTGGTTGAGCAATCAACTACAGTACTAATATACACTGAGATGCTGTAGATTCACCGTATTTGTCCAAATGAAATACAAAGTGTCTCCTGAATGGCAATCAGCAGCACTCCATCCAGACAAAGCTGGACTCACCAAATTTAGATCTTTTTCCTCTCGTCCCTTTGGTATCCTTTGGTATAATGCATCACAGACTGGCCGGTTAGTTACCTAGTGCAGCTTTATGCCTGGAGATAATTGAGACATGGATTGTGCTGATAGGAGGTGCAACTCAATATTAGGAGGGTGATCCTGATACCCTGAACTCAGTGTATTGACTTGTGTAAACTGTGGTCAGTATGCACAGATCACATATTGAAACTTTTGAAATAAAAAGCTGCTGGGAGGAGAGTTGATATTTTGATTCATTTGTAGCGATTTGCACTCCCTTCCATGATAAATTGAAAAAGACTTCTATGATCGGTGTTTTTCCTCTCTCTGTATCCAGGTGCTGTACCGCGTCGAGGGCTTCGTGGACAAGAATAATGACCTGCTGTACCGCGACCTGTCGCAGGCCATGTACAAGGCCAACCAGAGCCTCATCAAACAGCTGTTCCCTGAAGGCAACCCTGCCAAGGTCAACCTGAAGAGACCACCAACTGCCGGATTCCAGTTCAAGGCGTCGGTGGGCACGCTGATGAGGAACCTGCAGACCAAGAACCCAAACTACATCCGGTAAAGTCCCATCATTTATATGGTCATTGTATATCAATTATTACTCAGTGACTCCAGGATCCTGTGTGTGTGGGTGTGTGCAGTTTGCAGTCCCTCGCATTTTTATTAGAGATTTTATGTAATAAAAGTACAATTTGCCAAATTTTTGAAAAAAAATCCTATCACTCAATCCTGGCAGGACAGATTAGTTAACATAGTACAAAGATCAAAGGAGAGATTCCCATTAAGCCAACCTGGCAGAAAGTCTTGTAAGCAAAATAAGTGCTCAAAGAATTGGCATGCATGGGAAATGGACCAAACAGGCTCCCATCCAGCCGACCTACATGAATGCCTGACATCCCATATCTGGATAAACCCCGACACTACCATTTATTTTGACTGCATCATGCCAATCTGATATAACTAGCCCATATCCGATTTTTAGTCTAACCCAAGTGCGTGTGCGACCTCTCTCTCATCCGGTCGCTCAGGTGCATCAAGCCCAACGACAAGAAGGCGGCCCACATCTTCACCGAGTCCCTGGTCTGCCATCAGGTGCGCTACCTGGGCCTGATGGAGAACGTGCGCGTGAGGAGGGCGGGCTACGCCTTCCGCCAGCCCTACGAGCCCTGCCTGGAGCGCTACAAGATGCTCTGCAAGCAGACCTGGCCCCACTGGAGAGGGCCCGCCAGGTAACAGTCCAGCTCTGCCTGTCTGGAAGCAGGGATGCTATGGGGCAGAGAACTGCTTCTCTTATGTCCTCTCAGAATCTAGCAGCGGTCTTGACGCACGGGCGAATACCAGTCATTCACCATTCGTCAGAACTGAAGCATCCCCCCCCTCTCTCTGTCGTGACATGTTGAGACGTTTAATCATTATCTCCCCCTGCCATCCCATATCAGCCAGGCCTGCATGTTTCATCTATTGTGTCGGTAAAAGCACCGACTCTATCTGATGGCTGTACCAGACATTTGGTATCTTGTAGTTAAGCGATCCTTAACAAGCCCCTCACTGTCACATCATGTATTCCCTCCACATGTTACTTTAGATTGGTATCTACTCCAAATGCCATTCTTTCTCTCTCTTTCTCAAACCCTACCTCATCTATACTATACATCTATGTTCTGTTATCTCTCTTTCTGCACCCACTCCTCTCTCTGTTAGGTCCATTTTCCTCCCACCGCTTCTCTCCTGTCATGTTTGTGTTGGTTATGACTATGTTTGAGTTGTAGAGTGTGCTTTGGATGATCCCTCTGACCCTTCTGGCTTCCCATAGGGAAGGAGTGGAGGTGCTGATGGCAGACCTCCAGATCCCAGCGGAGGAGTTGTCCTATGGCCGCTCCAAGATCTTCATCAGGAACCCCAGAACGGTAGAAAACACATAACGCACACATAAAACATTCCTGGATTCCTTCAGCTTGTCTTTTTTTTCCAGCCAGCTGTTTTCATCCGCGACGAGGGTGGATTTTCTGTTGCTCACACTCGGCTAGATCAAGCTGTGTGTTTGAATGGCTGTTGAGCTCCGGCGCCCCGTTTTCTCACATTAAGAGGTTTCTAAAGCAGGAAGGGCTGCTCTCGGAGGCCCCCCACTCCAGCAATTAGCACGGAACCACCACTCTCACAACACATGGCTTCACTTAGCCATCCCATCTAGCATGGGAAATGAGCATTTTTACTCAGCGCTTGTATGTGGGCTCTTAAAGCCTGCAGCGTTAGAATGGACTTTCTCCCCAGCCAGCAGGAGACCAAACAAAGCTTGTAATAACATGATCTCATAGAAGAGATTTTTTTTTTTAAACCACGATCGCTATCTCTATAGAATCGACTTATCTCCCTTCTATATCTACCAGCTGCACGGAGATGCTATCCACATAGTTCATCTAGTTCAGCTGTGTTCATCCAGATTTCCGTGTTTTTCTCATGTCTCCTGAATCATTCTGTACTGGAAAAGTCTCTCGGAGTGTTTTTTGGGTGAGGATGTGTTGGGGCAGGTAATGAGTAGCACCCACTCACTGCTCATACCTTTGACTTCCACAAGTCTTCAAGATGGTTATCGTCTCTGCAGCGTCATAACATTACTTGTTGAATCATAATTTTCTCAGATAAAAGTATTTCGCTAGATAAAGAAAACCTTTATCGTCTTATTTCAAAGTTTCACCAAGACACCGGCTGATCCCCTTTTGTTGTGCTTTCCAAAAGAGAACATGCCCCGGGTCTTAATGTCTAATCCTCTCTTCCTCCCTGCAGCTCTTCTTCCTGGAGGAGAGGAGGAGGCAGTGCCTGCAAGACCTGGCCACGCTCATCCAGAAGATCTACCGCGGCTGGAAGCGCCGCACCGAGTTTCTGCTGCTGAAGAAGAGTCAGGTGGTGGTGGCAGCGTGGTACCGCCGATATGCGGTGAGGCTCCCCCCAGAAACCGCACTCAAAAACGTAACCGCAAAATACAGTGATTTTTGATAGAAGATGAAGTTGTGATTCATATCGTTTCCCTTTGCATCTCGCAGCAACAAAAGAAATACCAGAAGATCAAGAGCTCCACCATCGTGATGCAGTCCTTCGCCAGAGGATGGAAGGTGCGTCCCCTTCCTGTGAATTCACTTCATTTTGAATGAAATATAGCATAGAAACAGTGCAAAAATCAGTACAGAAACGACATTAAAGTGTATGCATGTTGCTTTCTTTCACCAGGCCCGCAAGCTCCTGAGAGAACTGAAATACCAGAAGCGATGCGAGGAGGCGGTGACCACCATCGCAGCTTTCTGGCACGGAACTCAGGTACTGATGCGTCCAAGTCCTGCAAGGGATGGGGAGTCGATCCAGAGCATCGGTCTCCACTGCTTTGATACAGGCTGTCTATTCATGATCTCGAAGTCTTAAAACATTAAGTCATTTTTCTATTTTTTTTCCCCATCTAATGCTTTTCACTCCAGTGCTTCCAGCTAATGACCTAGACAAGTTTATAACAGTATTACAAGCATCGTGTTCCTCCACAAATCTATGCTTATCGTTATTACTGCTGTTTCCTCTGCTTCGGTGGCTGATCACACAACTGCCACTTTTCTTCTTCTTCTCCCGCTCCTCTCTTCCTCTCTCCTTCCTCTAATCTTTTCCCCCTCCTCACATCTCAACCTGTCCTACCCTAACGCCCCTCCGCCACCGCCAACGCCCCCGCCAGGCTCGGACGGAGCTGCGACGCCTAAAGCAAGAGGCGCGGAATACACACGCCGTGACAGTAATTTGGGCGTACTGGCAGGGAACCAAGGTATTTGAACCCAGCTGCGGTGTGTGTCGCCGTTCCCCAGCTGTCCTGTCATCCCCGCTCCCCCCCCCCCCCCACATGCTGTCCCAACCCACTGTGGAACCGCCCGATAGAATCAGTCCCTCTGAATGAACCCCCCCCCATCCCTCCCCGTCCCTCTGTCACCCACTGGTCTGACTAATGTCCCTGGTGTTTGTAACTCATCCCGTTTTTCGTCTCGTAGGTGTTAACGTGTGGGAGTATTGTGAAAGTTTGCCCACTAACAGCTTTGACATTATGTTTGTTTTTTTCTAACTTCACACCAAAACTGGATTTCCGTGGATCTGGAGCCAAACTATCCGAGTAACAGCACCCAAATCTTTTTCATCCCAGTGTTTGTTTGGTTTTTGTTTGTCCCCAATCTGGTGATTTCTGTTTGTCCCTCCTCTTCTTTAATCTATCAATTTGTTCAACCATCGGTGCCCACCATGCAGTCGATGTATTCTCTGCAGTGTCCTTTTTAGATTATGCTAAGAACCCTCTCTTTTTTTTATACAGCGCCACCAACACACCAGGGGGCTCTTAGTAATAATCATGCCATCATGACCACATAATGGCACATATGGTGGCACTTTTTAAAGCCTCAATGGCTTGGTCTAATCTCTGGGATCTGCTCGGCGATTGTGCGCAGACTTTTACAGCCTGCATGCATACCATTTGCACAATATATATTATTCCATACTTTACAGTGTTATCGTTTAAGATATCTTTTGGTAGTTGCTACTCATCAGCATCTTATCTCAAGGTCTCATAGCCTCCTTCTGATAAGGATCAAAGAGCTTCCACTGACTCATTGTAGATGGCATTAAAGCCTATTTGTTCTGCGCTACATGACTAAGGCAGAGACACGGAGCTTATCGCGTCTGACAAATCAGACGGAAGTAATCAGCCGCGAACTTCAGTACTCCGCCGTTCTTGGCAAACCCAAAGGCATCTTATCTGCCGACGTCTTTATAGAGCTACGGATAATGTAATACTAATCCAGACTGTCCCACCGCAGTCACAGAAAATGGCGGAAGTCACAAAACATGAGCTCTACAATTGGTATCTATTTGCTTTACTGAATATTGCTCACACCTTCATGTTAACCAGTCAGTGCCTTGGGAATCCTAACCGTAGCATCTTTTGTTGTATTTGGTCAATGTGTTGCTTCTTAATGCTTTTTTTAAAAATGATTTTTACACCCACTCAATACCTCTCCTGGGACACTTAATTGAATGTCATTGAAATTAACCTCCTCCCACAACCGCCACCGCTTCCCACCAGGCCCGGAGAGAGCTGCGTCAGCTGAAGGAGGAGGCGAGGAATAAGCACGCCGTGTCGGTCATTTGGGCCGGCTGGCAGGGCACCAAGGTATTTGGGAAGCCCGTCGACGTCCGTGAGCTGCCGCCTCCATCAAACACCCCCCACTCCCCCCCAAACACCCCCAAACACCCCCTCTAGTGCCATAACCTCTCAACATATCTATCAATCTACTCAACCCAACCCATTACCACCATTTCATTTATAATGTACGACAAGGTGCCATAACACACACACACACCATCGCTCAGCGGACCATTCTGCCACTTTTTATTTTGATGGGGTAATGTGAGAACTAGTTGAGTGAACCAGTGAGTGACCCTTGGATCTGACAGACCTGGGGGCATTAAGAGTGCTGGCTAGCAAGAAAGTCACTATTAAGCCTCATGGGCATTTCCAAGGTCATTGCCTGCATGCCAAATGTAGGAGGTGGGGCAGCCCTCTACTGTCAGTATCTCTCTCTCTCACACACACCAGTCCACTGGTCATGCCTTGGGTGTGTGCTTGCATCTTCTTCCTTCAAGGTCCATACCTGACCTGCATGCTGCTTGCTCTACCTGCATGACTTTTCTTTTCTTCCCGTGTGCTTGATGCATGTTTGCTTGCTGTGGAATGGTTTTGTATTTTCTTTATTTTTTTAGATTGAAGTGTTTGGACCCTTTGAGACGACTTCTGCTGCCTGAGTTGTGTGACTTATGGTCATCCCCTTTTACACTTGAAGCCCCACTGAAAAGGGCCACGTCCGTTTCTCTCACAGATGCTGCTCTGATAAATGTTTATATGATCCACAGTGTCCTGTGTTATATTTTGCTTCAAGCTCCTCCGTCTCTGGAGATTGGAGGAGTACTTTTCAGTCTCTTGACAGTCGCGCAGGGCTCATGTGTGCGAGCGCGTGTGTGTGTGTGTGTATGTGCGTTCGCCTCGAGCAAGACAGAGTGTCTCCCTCCTCTTCCTCTCCTCTTTCCCTCGCTTCATTTGTTCCTGCTCTCTCTGTCTCTCCCCGCCTACCCCTCCCCTCCTCCCCCCGACAGGCTCGCAGGGAGCTAAAGAGACTGAAGGAGGAAGCCAGGCGTAAGCACGCCGTCGCTGTGATTTGGGCCTACTGGCAGGGACTCAAGGTACCTAGCAGCCCCGTGGCCCAGCCGCCACCAGCTCTACCACCTACTCAACCCCCCTGACCCTTCCATGTAACCTCCTCCACCTTCATTCTGGCATATACTCCCTTTGCACTGGCACACATTTCTGTCAGCTAGAGGATTCAGAAGTGTGTAAGCGGCGAGGTGAAACGCTTCTTAAAAGTAAAACATCCCCCGGTAATCCCCTAGCTTTAGATAAAGTAACTGATCATCAAGTTTTTTTTTTTCCTCTTTTGGGTTCCTGAAGCCTGCAGCCCTCTCAGCAGAGTTTTAAACCAACTGACCCTGACTGATATGGCAGAGGCTGTCTGTCTCTCTGTCTGTCTGATGTGTTCTTCTCCACCTGTCTAACTATCTGTGATGTTTGCATCCTCTGCATGCCGAACTGTGGAACTAACCCTATGAAGCAACCCTGTTTTGTGTAGCAAACCATGTTTGTATCACCTGTTATTTCTTTGTCTTTAGGTGTGTGGTCTGTGTGTGTCCTACTTTTTTGGTGGTTATCTGTCTGTTGCGTGCCTGTTGTCCGGTTTTAGAGGAACAGTCTTCATTATCAACTGGTCATTTATTGCAGCCTTAATCTTTTCATCATGCTAATTGACCACACAGCACCTCTCAGTGCTCCTGTTTACAACTCAATTTGTGCAATTAAAGTCACCATGAAGGTCATTTGCCATAACCATCATTGACTTTTCAGCAATTAATTTGGAGCGGTGTTTTTTTTTTATTATGTTTGATTACAAGTCGACAGCTTGGAGCTCACTTTGTCCTTTCCAGTCGGTCTCTGTCATACATGGTAATTGTTTGTGACTAACCAAACGTCTGTTATTCTAGTGTCCTGTTCGTGTCTGTCGCTGTCATCCTCTCTGTCAGTTATTTCCTTTTCTTGCCTGCTCCTCATCCAATTACCTTGACAGTAGGTGATTGACAGGTCTTGTTTTTGTTTGTTTTTTCCCCCCGCTGTAACAGGTCCGCCGAGAGTACAGGAAGTTCTTCAGGGCAAACGCCGGCAGAAAGATCTACGACTTCACCATCCAGAGAATTGTAAGTAGGGCTTGAATGTTTTACGCTTGAATAAATACATAAACACCAAAAAATCTGAGCTCTGAAACGGATGAAAGCAGCTTTTTTTTCTACAAAGGTACACATTATACATTCAGTATAATGTAATATGTTCCCAAAGTGTGGACAAATCCAACTGGATTCCCTTGCCATACGGTATTCATTGTGCACCTGTGTGTCCAGATGCAGAAATACTTCCTGGGCTTGAAGAGCACCGTGCCCTCCATGTCGCCCATAGACAAGAACTGGCCGGCCAGGCCCTACCTCTTCCTGGACGGGGCTCACACAGAGCTCAGGAGGATCTTCCACCACTGGAGGGTCAGTCAAATAACCACACCTAGTCTCTGCTATCAAGTCCCATTCACCATTATTGAATAGCCAAGTTACTTTACTTATGTAGCGCCTTTTAAAACCAAGTGCTTCACAATAAAAACTTGAATTAAAAACATAAAAATACATATCATATAGACAAAAATGGAATACCAGATACAAATTTAAGACAACATAACAGCAAAACTAGCAGCTTCAAGAGCCACTGAAAGCAAGGGAATATAAATAAGTCTAAAATTCAGTAATGAATGAGCTGCCTCATTCATTATTGAATTTTATATTTACGATATACTTTGGTTTATTGTCATTTGTTTGTTTTTATCTCTGTTATGTTTTATTTACAGTGCATTATGTTTTATTTGCACTACATTTTTTATTCCTTGCACTTGTTCCTTGTTGTGAAGCACTGTGTAACTTTGCTTTTGAAAAGTGCTCTATAAAATAAGTTTATTATTATGATGTTATGGAATTTTATAGTTCGTATTGTGCCTGTTAGTTGTTGTAGTAATGAGAGTATGTTTGGTGTTTGTGTGTGTGTGTGTGTGTCTGTGTGTGTTCAGTGCAAGAAGTACAGGAGCCAGTTCACCGAGGAGAGGAAGGCGGTGTATGAGGAGAAGCTGGAGGCCAGTGAGATCTTCAAGGACAAGAAGGCTCTTTACCCCAGCAGGTACTGGAAATACACAGGAGCAGAGTGCTGTTCATCTAGTTGTAATAGATATTTTTCAAGGAAAATCTATGCAGAGTGAAACTGGGGGTGGTGGGGGATTGGCAAGTGAATCTCTTAATTGTACGTTAAGTCTGGTGTAAAGCCTTGCTTCTGCCTTTTGTCTCAGTGTGAGCCAGCCTTTCAAAGGAGACTACGTGGAAATCAGCAAGAACCCCAAGTACCAGAAGCTCAACAGTGCTGTGGAGGAGAAGGTTCTGCTGGCCGACGTTGTCAACAAGATTAACAGGGCCAACGGCAAGGTAACCGAGATCAAGCACACCCACTAAAATATTTACCATCTGTGCAGTGTGTGTGTGTGTAAGAAGTGAAAGTCAAGAATATAAGCTGCATTTACTTTCTGCAACCCGCTGTGTTTGCACTTTTGGGACCGTATCTTTGGAGTTTCGTCTCGCTTGACAAGCCTAGTCAAGCCCACCAAAACTATTTCAGCTATTTTGATATGCGTGTTTGACCCAGGTCTGCAGCAAACAGATGCTTTCTGACAACTTTACAACTGGTACATTTTGTTTTTTTCTAGAAAATGCCAGACATGTCTGGGCAGGAGTTTTTATTAGAAGGTATCATACTGTACGCTGTCCCACTTACAAGATCAAAGAAACTCTTCATGCACTGAGAGGGAAAAAAAACACTTTTCAGTCTGTGCATCCACCTTCCTTTGCCATACTATTGCCATGTAGCACAACATTAGCATGACATTAGTCAGGTGAACGCAGTCTCTGCTCTGGTTCCCAGGGCGCAGCTCGAATCTTCCTGCTGACCAAGAACAGCTTTGTGCTGGCTGACCAGAAGACGGGCCAGGTGAAGGCCAGCGTCCCGCTGCCCGACCTCACCAGCATTTCAGTCAGCACACAGAGCGACGGCTTCTTCGCTCTCAAACTCAAAGAGGTGAGGGAGACCCGGACAAGGAGAGACGCGTTATGTTTAGTATTAGTGGAGCCATGGCCATTAGAGGTTAATGGACTGATACAGTTTGGGTTGAGGTCTATTGAGGTACTAAAATTGGTTGTCCCTTAACTAGGCAGGTGTGCAATGAATTGTTAGGTTGATTATACATACAGCTACTAGGATGTGAATAAAATGCAGTTAAAGCTGCAATAGGCAAGGTTTTTATTCCATCTTGTCAGTCTGAATCACAAAATGCAGCCGCAATAGAGAAGAGTGTCCCATCCCCACTAATTGAGACCCTGTAGATTCACTCTATTTGCCCAAATGAAATTCTGGTGTCTGTACGGACACTGGCGGGAAATCTTCTCTGCCCACGGAGCGATGAATCAAAACAAAATCCAAAAGAAAGCTGGACTCACCAACGTTAGATCTTTTTCCTCTCTGGTCTCTTCGGTTTCCTTTGGTGTCAAGCATCACAGATCTGCCGGGTTGATAAAACATTAGTGTGCAGTTTACTGACGTCATGTTACATTATTTCTAGGTATTGAAGTTCAGAGTTTTATGTAACGTAAACGTGCAAAGTTGCTTGGTGCAGCTTTACTTACTGTATTATTTTGCATCAGGGATCGGCCTCAGCTGCCAAAGGAGACTTCTTGCTCAGCAGCGAGCATCTGATCGAGATCATCACCAAACTGCACCGCACCGGGACCACCACCACAGACAGGGAACAGCTCAACATTGACATCTCAGACGAGTAAGAGCCCCACCCCCAACACACACACTGCCACTTTGGCCTTATCTCACTTTTAAAATGCAGTTCTTTTCCATGAAATTGGCACTTGTATCCTTTCATGTCTCTTTCATGGATTTCTAAAGGCTCATGTATGCATCCATAGGCTTCAAAAGACTGTAGTACAATAATAATAATAATAATAATAATAACCTTTATTTGTATAGCACCTTTCATACACAACATGCAGCTCAAAGTGCTTTACATCAATAAAAGGCAGATAAAAGACAGATAAAAAGATAAAATTCATATAAAAGAACAAGCAAGATGCATTGCATTAAAAGAATCAAATCAAGTAAAATAGAAAGATAGAAGAACACAACAAATACTCCCACTTTTAGATGCACATTGTGAGTGAACCCATATGTTTTTCTTTAATTTACTTTCCCCCTGTCCTTCCTGATTCTACTCTTGATCCGATATTTACGTCAGATCTCACTGTCTCAGGCAGACGAGAATCATAGATTCTCCTCTTGGTCAAAAACCTCACCATCCACAGATGGATGAGGCTGCTTTTCAAGGGAAAGAGCATGGAAAGTTATTCTGCTCTCAGGATCTGATGTGGTTAATGTCTCTGTGCGGCAGGTTTCTGGTGCAGTTCAAGCAGGACAAGGTGTGTGTGAAGTTCATCCAGGGAGGCCCCAAGAACGGCAACAGCGCGTCCTGCAAGCGCAAGAACAACCGCCTGCTGGAGGTGTCGGTGCCCACGACGGCGTAACACCGCAGCCCCCCCCCCCCCCCCCCCCCCCCCTTCTCCAGCTCTCCAACGCCACTGTCGAGCATTCAGGTCGGGGACATTTAACCACCGAACCGCCACCCACCCCCCGAACTCTGCTCTCCAGCACCTGCACCCCAGGCCCCGCCCTGACCCCCCAAAAATGACTGTGCAATTATTTGACTTATTGTGTTTGTTGTTTTCTTGTCGTTTCCTTCAGTCTCTTCTGATCAGATTTACTCCGTTGTCGTGGCAACCATGCGCCGCCACTTTTGGTAGAGAGAGCCCCTGTTGGGTTGCATGCCATAGAGTTTTGGTGTTCAAAAAGTTTTACCGGTGTTGTGTTGTAAAACTGGGGTGAAGAGTTGAAGAAAAAACAAAAGTGTTCTCTTCTTGTTGATGGAGCACAAGAGAATCTCTGTTTACCAATGGCGATGTTAATAATGATGATGATTGTCGATGACGATTGATTTTGCCTGTATGTTGAACCGATCTTCTGAGGTATGTCAGGGTGGATAATCGAGCGACGAGCCGCAGTCTCAGCTGGCTTTGACTCATCCGTTCTTGACGAGCGCCGACCAAGACTCTGAAGAACGAAGATGAACAGAGAGCTTTTGAGCCGGGCCCGACGGATTTATTCTCTCCGAAAAGCGGTAACGGCTGCACTTCTTTTCACCTCGGGTGTGATCAAAAAAAAAAAGAAAAGAGGATGGTCTAAAAAATGTATTTGATTGTATGTTTTATTATTCTCTATATTGTGTTTTTTTTCCGACGCCCACTAATTTAATAGAACGTACAGTGGGCGTGTTCAGCGGAAGCGCCAACGCTTGTCAAATGTAATTTGCCAAGTGATCGTAGAACCACTTTTGTATCCACAACTCCTATGTGCCATTCGACAGGTCCCGTATTCTTTCGGGGTCCCACGACTTGTCACGTGTCGGTGTACTTCAACTAAGAACCATATAGATGAGTGACCCCCCCCATACAGTTACTGTAACTGTTAATATCAACGCCAAATACTGTTTGAATCGGGGAAGCTATCGACCTGTGGTGGCGACGTTTTATTCTTTTGACAGCACTGCACACGTGATCAATTTCCATTTCCTCTCGGCTTGTCCTCGCAAGCACACTACAGCTCCTGACCATTCCCAAGCTTCATTCCATGTAATGCATGTACAGAGTTATTGTTAAACTGCATCTTTGCCATCCAACGTTTTGCGATGGCGATCCATATCTTTAACACACCGTATGTCATGTACCAATCAAAGACCCTCCTCTCGCGTAATGGAGGATTCGATTAGGTAGGACAGACATTTCTAGTGGAAAGGACCACAAGACGCAAAAAGGACTCAAAGGTCCCCCAAGCCTTCCATAATGTCTTTCCCAGATTCGAAGCTGTTCGGTTTCTCTGGTGAAAAGCGAAACCCTCGATATCAGAATTTCTTCGCAAGGGAAATAAGCTCAACGTCTCAAGTGTCGCTTTCCGGTAAAACGGTAGTGAGTGAGAACCCACACACAGTCGTCAGGAGAGTTGAGGCGTGCTCATGGGTAAATGCACTGTGTCCCATATAGCAGTGGCCCTCACTGTACCATAAGCTGTACATAGGCTCTAAGTTGTAGCCCCGGCATGGCCGTAGTATCCTAGTTCTTCTTATTGCCGTGTTGCTGAAATATCTCTGTTTTTGCCATTGCGATGTGGGTTATTACTTGTAGTGCTTGACCCACTCTGGGCTAATAATAAATGCAGTGTATTTCTCGGCGGGGAAGGGGGGATAAAGCCCAAAGTTAGAGTGCGCATGGCCATAGATTCTTGAGACGTTTGCAGAAGAGCTTTTACCGTCTGGCACCCGCTCATGTACAAAATTTGGTATACACACATTTACACACGCGCCAATGCTGATGACCAGAGAAGCAACCGAGTGCTATATTTTGAAGTATATTTAATACAATATTCTTTATTTTGATGCTTTTGTTTTTTTTTGTAGAGGGTTTTGTACTGTCGATTTCTAAGTCGACCATCGTTTCTCTGCTGACCGTGAGGAGGTAACGGCACAGCCAGACTTGGTCTAGTCACGTTTTCTCAAATTCTACAGGGGTTCCTTGGTTTTAAAAGTTAGTGTTTTTGTAACGCCGCAGAAGACACGGGGGGACTTGAGGAATCGGTTGCTCCCGCTCCTTGCTCGGGGGGGGTGGGGGGAAGGTTGAGCTGAATGCCAGTTTTGTTTATTTGTTCCTCGGCTCTGCGCAGCTTGAGATTTCAACGCCGCTTTGCGAAGGTGACATCTATTTTCCCCCAGTCTCTTCTCTGTTTAGTATTTGAAGTAAACGATGGATAGAACTGCAAAATGATGTATGCATTCTTGTTGTGTGCCTAATGTTGCCTGTGCTGAGAGACAGAACATGGAAATGTTTCAATAGAACTCAATGTAACATTTACAATTAATCTTTTTTAAATTAAATAAAAAGCAATAATAAATATCTTTGGCTGCTCTGGAGTTTTTGTGAATAAGCATACTATGCAGGCAACGGTGTAAAATCAGCCATCAGTACATAAGATTAAATCCCACATTCCTGGGAGGGCCTGGCTTGCTATTTATCAGCGGTATCAACAGGGGGTTGGCTGGGACTGGGAGAGGCCTGGGGAGGGGTGCTGGCGGTGGGGGTGGACAGCCAGGCCTTGTAGTGTAACAGCTGGCCAGATGTTTTCCATCACATCTGGGGAGAGCTGTCCCGGGTTAAATTCCGCGGCTTGGGGAGAGCTGCCGGCAGCGGGTCTCCGGGGACCGGCCCTCGACAGATTGTGCACAGAGCGGTAAAAATAGCGCACCATTTTGGGCTGCCCCGTACCCGGTTCCCACCACTCTGCAGGCTGGGAAAGGAGGGAGGAGCCCCGGCCTCCCTGTGGAGATCCAGCCCTCAGTGGGAGTGTCAAGGAACTATACAAAGCACAATCCCATCTCCTGCAAAGCCTCGGGTATTCAAAATCACAGACGCCGATCTGCATCGAACCAGCAACGAGGAACAGCGGTTCCCAAAATGGGGTCCTGGGGTCCTTAAGGGGGTTCCAGGGGGTCCCCAGCAAAAAGAGGCACTGATTTGATTCATTTCAGATTTACTGGAAAATATCTTAATAACTGAGGTTTTTTTATTTATGAAAGACCATAATGATCTTAATAATGACGTGTACACACACACTTGCTGTAATGTTATAATGAAAGGTGAATATACTCAACTCACCAAGAGTGGAGAGGAAATGGGGGGGTGGGGGGGGATCATGCTGCTTCTGACTTTGAGCAGTCTTTGGCGACATCTAGTGGATATGATACAACACTACCAATAATTAATATTCTCCCCTCTGTCTCCACCTAGGCTCATTTGAGTGCAGCAAAGCCCAGCCTACACCACAAGCGACTCAGCCGCATTTGTCACTCGGTCTACATTCATTAACACATTTGTTTATTCATTCATTTAATTATGGACGATCCTGTCCAAAACCTCTAGCAACATTTCCAAACTCGCTTATATAAATACACTATATTTCTGGGGATAAAGCGGAGCAATGACTGACAAGGTATTATTTAGTCAGTGTGCAGGTGTGCCACTAGTGCATGGGTGGGGTTGTACTTTCAGGGGCCCCAAGCCGGAGGGGGCCCCTCTGACCGGTGAGGTGCTACTGGACTTAGACACATCGGAGTGGGGTGCTCAGTGTCATGTGTTGTCAGAGGGCCCAGAATTCCTCACAGCACCCTTGTCCATGGGATAAATTATTAGACAAGGTCTGAAACTACCACCCACCAAATGAATGAAAAAATTGCAATGAAAAAATTTGAATGGCTCAGACAGTCTTTGATCTTTGCTTGCTGTCAAACGTTGAAACTACACTGCAAAATGCTCTTTTTAATTTGAATTATAAAATAGAGTCCAGGTCAAAACGTTGTGCTTTAAAGGCTAGTTATCACTGGTTTACTCTGCTAACAGCTCTAAACTGCTGTTTTGGAGATTTTTCCACCTTGCTGAGAATAAAATTATGAGCAAAACACTGAATACTTTTTTTGCCACATAAATTGTGAAATTTAAACCTATTGAATATTGGCTTTAAATATTGGCTCGTAGCAGTTTCAATCCAAAAATATCAATATCGGCTTTCCTTGCTGGTTAAACCCTAGATGAGTGGGTTGTATTTATACCTCATTGAAGAAGGAGACATTTTTTACCAGTAGCACACATCCATTTATCCACATCCTGCTGTTTTTCTCCGGCCCATCCATCCCTTGTCTTCCCTCCCGGCGATCTGGACACGTTTCTTCCCCCCATCTCCCTGGAAGTAAGACGGATGCTGGGCCAGGGTGAAGCAGGTAACGTTCAGAGAGCGAGGGTGCGCTCACCCACATCCCCCACCTAGCTGAGAGGAAGCTGGGTGTGGGCGTCTACTGCCTGCAGTTTGTCTTCATGGTCTTCAATGGCGAAGAAAAAAAACACATGAAACCTATAATAAGTTATCTAAATATAAGGGGTTAAAATGACATAAATACAGTTGTTAGAAGTCTTATTTTTTCACCATGCAATGGATGCTGAACACAGTTGGATTTGATTTCCCTTAACAATTAATTTCCTGGTGTCTTCTTATTCTACTGCCAATTTACAGCTTCTGAACTTTTATTAGCTATGTTCAAATGGGAATAGGCTGTTTTTCAGATTTGCTTCTTTATTTTGTTTTTTAAATTGGACTTAAATCCAATTCCAGGTAGCATTCAAAGTCTTAAATTTGGCTCTCTGAAACCTGCAGATACCCTGTCTTACATTCTGTCCAATTTAACTTGATTGTCATTCCATTACCCAAGAGCGCAGTGAAACGAAAAACTATTTCTCTGGATTGCAGGGCTTTCCAAACAGTGCAACAGGACAACATAGCACAGCAATGCAATGGTAATTGGGAATCCAAGTGTTGCATTATTAGCTGTATTCATATAAGGGGCTGCAAGTAATTCAAGCTTTTCAAGTGCGTTGCTGCAGAACTTTGTTTTTTGTTAGCCTGTTGCAACTCATATCCACATTCAAAGACGAGCAATGAAACAGAAAGTGAAGTTCTCCACCAGTTAATCATCAGGTTTTGTAATTAAGAGCTGAGGCACGGACTCAGCTGAGAAAGTTTACAGCCTGAACATGCTGATTTGCATTATTCATTTTAAAAGATTGCCTTCATGATTCACAGTCTTGAGTTTATGAGATGGCTTTTTGATTGAATACGTCATTAATTGGACTTATGGAAACGTTAATTTGTGTTATCCAACAAACTGTCAAAACCTGTATGCCTTCCATATGCACTCCATATTGAGCACAGTGAGGTGTGACATTGATATATTTCCAGTTGAGGTACCCCACCACATCTGGTGCCCCGCCACCTTGGAGGTGAACGGGAAGGAGAAGCACTTCAGCTTGGTTCCCCCTTCCAGAGGCTGGCTTGCTGCTGAACTTCAGCAGCAGCACAGGCCTGCCATATGAAGCTGAGGTCTATTATATTATACCTTCACAAACAAAGATGTCTCACTTTCAGCCTGCTCTTAGATGTCCTTCAGACATCAGTAGCCTATAGCCTATGTGACCCGCATACTGAATACTTGAACTCGACTCATCATGGCAGTATTGGACGCTGGAGATGCTGCTGGTCTCGGACAGCCTGCAGATCCTGTGCCTGAGGTATTGGCTGCTGCACTTTTCAGCTTGGTTGGTAGTTAGGCTGCTTCTTTTGCCTAGAACTAATCTTTTAATTGTCTCAAGCCATATTACAATTAATCTTAAATAAACAAGGCCATATACTTTGCAAAATCTTATATTAATTAACAAAAAACAATTAACCTCACACAAACACCAATTCTAAAATTGGTGTATGTGTGTGTGTGTGTGCCTATATATTGTAAGCCATAACAGCCATAATTCACCGCTAGGCCTATATATATTGATCACATAGGTAAGTCTAATTTATGATCCGATGTGCATTATTGTTATTCCCACATTACTGTGTGAATTGGACCAAATCACACGTGTGATTTGTAATGTGTGTCACCAAATCATTTGGTGACAATATGAAACCTCTATGGGCCACTGTGGTGTGCTGAAAAGATTAAGGCTCCAAATAAACTGTCGCCCAAATTCCCTCTTTGCCACATTGCTATATCACATTCAGCTCAGCTGACTTATCCAGGACACTGATATCAATTCTGAATTCTGAGAATAAAGTCAGAACTCAAATACATGTTTCACATGTAGACCTAATAATCCTCTGTCTTCCGTGTGTAGTCGATAAAATGACCACGTTTTGGCCAGACTTTTGAATGGCTTTTGGTATGTCACTCTCTCCACATGAGAGCATGAAAGTATCTGGGCTACATCAGTAGGCTACTGTGGAGACTGACTGCACAAACAATCACAGTTTTCTGTCACTTTGCTTTAATGGATGTTGCCATTGATTTACAAAAGTTCCACAATGAATGTACTGAAGACAATAATTAGACAAATAAAAAAAAGAGTGAAAGCATCTACGTTGAACGGTTGCTACGCAACTATGGACGCTTCTTACTCTTCCGGAAGTGCGTGGCTGAAGGAAGAAATATGGCGCACAGAGCAGTGCCTAGTCCAGTGATATTGATTGTTTCAACGCAATCTTTCGTCAAATTCTGTCTGTCTCTGCTTATCGTTTTTACAGCAGTAGTTTCTGTAAACTCAGACGATGTGTTCAGTGCAAGCCGCACGGCCACCGTACCCGTCGCTGCAGCTAGGGACCTACGGTGAGATTGCTTGCTGCTATTCAGTGTACAATTAGCTTTCTAGCCGTTAGCTAATGTAACTGCATTGATATTCATCAGTTCCATAATGTGATATTCAGTTGCTCGCGTTAGATAATAGACTACCACAGCGAGAGGTTTCTCTCCTGGCTACTATTCCTTTTTGGCCGGGAGTCAATAAGCCCTGTTCTCTCGTATAGAGAGAACCTCATACCAAACTCCATTCAAAAAATCTGCAGTTTAATTTCGCCTTGCGTATTTGCAAACATACGTAACGTTACCTGGTAGAATCTAACCTTTTATGAAACATTACCGTCTTCTCGTAAATTCGGCGTATAGACGACCCACCAGGCAGCACTTTATTTCAATAGAATCTCAACTTTTATTACTGTTTCACATTGCCTGCTCGCTCTCCACTGTGTATTTTGGTAGGGGAGAATTGTGGGTAATAGGCGAACCAGCAATAAATGTTGAAATTTTATTGCAATGACCTCGTCGGCATAACTGTTTTTTGTTTAACATATCATGGTAATTATATTGCTACGAAATAAGTACCGGTTTTCAGAATAAAATACTTCAAAATGTAGGTCCCAAGAGTTAATGTTGTAAATTGGACAGGGTATTAGCACAATATAAGCCCCACACCTGACAAAACTTGACATAATATTACACAAATATTAAATGACACACTAAATGCATTGGGTTTGATGTATTGTGATGACTAAGTAGACAGCAGATATACTTTCCCTTGGCTTGGCAACCTCAAGCATCTCACTGCCTCTCTTGTGGCCTCAGGTACCTGCTGTACGACGTGAACCCCCCGGAGGGTTTCAACCTGCGGCGGGACGTCTACATCCGCATGGCGTCCCTGGTGAAGTCTCTGAGGAAGGAGGGGGACGACTGGGTGCTGGTGCTGCCCCCCTGGGGTCGCCTCTACCACTGGCAGAGCCCCGACATCCACCAGGTCCGCATCCCCTGGGGAGAGTTCTTCAGCCTCACCAGCCTGCAGGCCAACGTGCCCGTCATTGAGTACGAGGAATTCATCGCCGGTGAGCCTTTTCTTTAGTGACTCGGACTAGGGTTAGACCGCTAAAACACAGTGCTGTTTAGCTCAGTTATGCCCAACACAGTTAATCAATGTATCTTGTTCCTCTCTTGGGCCCAGAGTCCGGAGGCCCGTTCATCGACAGGGTCCTGGTGCTGCAGAACTACGCTGAGGGATGGACTGATGGGAAGTGGGAGGAGAAAGTTGACGAGCGGCCCTGCATTGAGAAGTTGATGTACTCCAAAGATAAACAGAACTACTACAGGTAGAGTAACACAATATGGGAAAATGGACCATGGTCCCAAACTGCTTTTACTGAAATCAATTCTTAGGGCACATTCACACCAAGCATGTTTTGGAGTGGTTTATCCAACCTCTGCAGCGTTTACTCCTTTAGTTTGGTTTATTTGGCCAGGTGAGAACAATGACATTCAAACCTGGGTGGCAGAAAACAACCAAACTGAGATACCTAAAAGATCCTCTTCCAAGCAAACTGGTTTGTTGGCATTGAGAACGTAATCCGAACCAGTTAAAGGAAACAATCCCTAAACGAAGGGTATAAGGAGAGGGATGTCATCTGATAGCCAGCAGATCCTCATGCTTGGAAAGCCTGACATAACAAAATGAACTGAGGGCAAGAAGTCAAACTGCAGTCTGGACTGATGCTCACATTGCAGCTGTTTCTTAATGTGATCTTAACTAGTATGAACACAAAGACATCGCAGACATCATCATGCTAAAGTGACAGATTACCAAAACTCTGTCCAATAAATGAGCTACTTCTGAGTCCATGTGCCTTTTGTTTACAAGACCTGGTTCACATGCAATTAGACAGTGTGAACCCAAACAAACCAAATCCAAAAAATGTAAAACTAAAACCTTTCCACTATAGTTCGGACCAAAGAAAATGAACTGTAGGTGTGATGGCACCCTCAAAGTGACTCTAGATTAACACAGCGGTAGAGTAACACAGCAGACCTATTTGAGACAGTGATGGATGAGGTTCACAGTTATTCTGTATAAATGATGTACTCCTCCGCCTTACTAGTCGTACTTCTCTCACCTCTCCATTCATCATCGCCATGTCCCTGTCTCCCCTCTGTCTGTTTCTCAGGGGCTGGTTTTGGGGCCACGAGGAGACGAGAGCTCGAAATGTCACGTGTATGTCAGCCCAAGGCCACGCCTCCATCCTGGCGCCGGTTCTTCAGAAAAACATCACAGCAACGTAAGTCCACAGAACAGCGGGATGATGTTATACATAATGCACAGATTTCCCACACACAGGGTCCGAAAATAACACCTGCCAAGTGCCAAATGCTGGTTAAATTTGTCTTTGACAGATAAATCAATAAAGGTCACCCGCCACACTGACTGGTAACTTTTTGAGATGACAATGTTTGAATGCCTCGGGTGTATTGAGTTCTGTTGCACTTCATGATGAATTGCAACCTTGATCCATTTTCTTTTTTAAGTGAGTGAACAAGTTTTAAATTAATACACAGTGCTTGATTCTACACATGAAATAGCACTGAAAATGGGCAGTGTGACAGATTTCGATGAAAAATGTATATTAATTTAAATTAAAATGTATTATTGGAAGGTTTTTAAGTTTGCCAGTCCTTTGCAGGTGACCCAAAAAGTCACACAGAGGGATTTCTGTCTGTGGATTATTATGTAGTGGTTATAAAGTGAATATCTAACTACCTATAGAGGCTTTTCAGTTGCAGTTCAATCTTTGGATTTTCATTGGCAAATCATATCAAAATGTATACCAGCCAGAATAGAAACAGATATTTGAAAAATTTGTTGCGGTGTGGATGTAGGTCAATTCAGTAATGCTATAACTAGTGAATGGTCTGATAAAGTAGAATTGTCTTGTCTTCAGCCCTAGTCTCTACTGCAAAACATTCGAGAAGAGTCAGCACAGTTAACCTGAACAAAAAGTAGTTTTTTGGCTTTTTTGGTTTTTTGGTTATTTTGTCAAAACAACTAATATTCAAGTTAACATGCAGCTACTAGCCACTACTAACGCTAGCTGCTAGCCACGTGTTATTAGTTATTGTGCAAATCAGATGTGTTAACAAGATAGTGATGTTTAGCAGACCACATACTAGGGTTAGCTTGCAAACTAACAAGCTGACATTATCTTAACACAAAATAGATCAAATGTATCAGAAATGATCAGTCTCTAGTCAAAAAATGGCACAGAAATCAACCTTATCTATTCCACACTTTTGAGCCGTAAGTTTAGAAATGCCATTAGCTGATCTCAGCTTGTAGTTGCCAAGAGCTGAGGACCCCCAATATGGCTGCCAGAGGATGTGTTACGTCACCTGAAATCCCTCTATATGTGAATAGCTGAGAGACTATTTAACTGCCTCGCTATTTCAGTGTGGTATATAGTACAGTTTGTTTTCTCTTGGCGATAGTGACAGGGATGAACCTGTTTGCACATGCTGCTCTTTTGCAGGTCAGTCATGCTGGACAGAGCAGAGACAGTCCTCCACGACCACTATGCTGGGAAGGATTACTGGGATGTAAGTGAAGTTATGGGTTAATCTCACTTCTAATAGTGATCAGGTAATAATATGTACTGTATGATCGTTTTCTCAATCCAGGGTTTAATGCGGGAAAATGTATGGTGTGCAAAAGTCCTGGTTTGCAGTGGTATAAAAAGAATGTGGAGTGCCTGTGCCTGTCTCTTTCTCCTGCAATATTGATTTTACCCAGCAGATGCTGTGCTTGGCTGCTGTGTATAGTAACAGGTGCTGTAACAGGTGTATGTAACAGGTGTTGCAACAGGTGTACGCCACTGTGTATATAAAATGTGTTGTAACAACAGGTGTACATCGCTTTGTATGTAGCAGGTGTTATTTTTTATTTTTATTTCTTCAAGTTGGGGGGTTGGGGGGTTCTTATGTCAAGGCACACCACCTGGACTATAAAGTGATGTTAATTGTGTCTGTATTGAATGTAGACGCGCCGCAGCATGGTTTTTGCCAAGCACCTGCGGCTCATAGGAGATGACTTCAGAGCAAAGTACCTCAACTCTACAGATAGCAGCGACCAAACAGTATACAGTGAGGACTGGACTCGCATGAAGGTGAGTCAGTGTGTTCAGTCTGTCTGTCCATGCATTATGATATATTTTAGAGCCTATTGCCACAACACTGTGGTCATCAAAAGGCAGATTCAGGTCAGTCAGTCAAGGTTGAGACTCTTCACTCATCTATTCCCATACACTATCAAAACCTCATCATGGTTTACAGCACTTGAGAAAATAATTTTCCATAGATCATGTCTGTTCTCTATTGAGCAGTATCTAATTAATTAAAGGAAATAAAAGTTATGTTATTGTGAAAATGTGTCATTAACTATGAAGCTTGACAAATTTTCACACAACCATCTTCTGGTATTCTGAAAAAAACACTAGATGTCATTGCCACAAACGCTCTGTGAGACTGTACTTGTTAAGTCTGTACTTGTTGTTTTTATAATTTCATAGATTAGCCAGTTTTCAGGTTTACTGAATAATCAGTTGGTGGTCTGCTATTACTGTATGTCCTCCTCAGGCCAAGCTGGGCTCGGCTAAAGGCGGGTCGTACCTGGGCGTCCACCTCCGCAGGAAGGACTTCATCTGGGGTCACAGAGAGGACGTACCCAGCCTTAAAGGGGCGGTCAAAAAAATCCGCTGCCTGATGAAGAAGCACAAACTCGACAAGGTCTTTGTTGCGACAGACGCAGACGAGGAAGGTAATGACACAACGGCACACGTAAAGTCATCTTCAATTTAAAATGATCCAAGATGAAATGTGTTAGGTCAACCAGCCACAGTGGCAAAGTTTGCCCAAACTGGGGGAAAAAAAATCACCAGTTAGCAGACCTTTAATGAAGCTCCCACAGCAATGCTTATGCACTACCCTCTGCTTACGTCCGCTATGTCTTTTTTTTTTTCTTCCCATGACCACTCCTGGGCACCGTACTCATACGTAATTTCAAAACAAATCATTTCGATATGAAATCTCGATACCAAGGAAAACTTAAATAGAACTCCCCATTGCCATTCCGGGGCACCGTACTTAACTACGGAGATTGAAAAGCAATCGTTTCAGTATGAAACCTCATTACCAAACGTTAAATAAGGCAGCCTCACTGCCCACTCCGTCAGGTTAGTTTGTGAGGCGAGATAGAATGTCAAACTGGAAGCAGAGTATGGCGACATATTGTTGGAGTTAAGAGGCCAGCAGACACAGATAATAAGAGAGGTGGTGCGTTGCTGCAAGCAAAAGAGGAGACATTGGGGCAAAAAAAAAGTGACAATTTATTAAGAAGAGGTGACAAGCAAAGCAAGATATGCAACTGGTTTTTGGGCCATCTTGCCAAACCATGTATCATATTTAGCCTTTTTAAAAGTGGCTGGTAAAAATCTGTAGACTCCTGCACACTGTCTTCATTTACAAGAGCTTTATTTAAAGGCGCAACATTTTGGTCATGTGACCTTCGTCAGGTATCAGGATATCAGGTATCTAGATACCTGACGAAGGTCACATGACCAAGTGAAGAGTCAATAGATTTTGATTTGATCTTTTCCCCTCCGGCGCACCTGGCACATACATACGGGTGTGCCAAGAATCTTTTTATAAAAAGTGGCTGGTAAAAAATGTGAGTGGCTGGTAGAATGTAGGAATCTACCAGATACAGGGCTAGTGGATCAAAAACTTAGTTCCCCACCCAGTTAGAATTAATTCAAGTGAAGGGCTTCCCATAGACAACCAGTGTAGTATTGATCAATTATAAAATAAATATGTAATCAACCAAACTGCATCGTATCCATCCATCATATCAGCAGTGGATGATACTGACTGGCTGATTTTTAATAAAAGGCCAATATCGTCCCAATATATCGATCTAACCCTAATCTGAAGTCACATAGATGGACTATGGGATCGATATTATGTTTTGTCATTGGCAATGAAACTTTACCATCATGCTGCCATTTCTCCACACCCCCACCTCCAATTAAAGACCACAATGGAAATAAGGTAGTTACCTTCATGGTGTTACCCTTGGTTTTTACCCTAGTTTTTAAAGATTAACACATGCTTGATATGGTCTTAAGTTAAAGGCAGTATATGACTTATATTGCTCTTCTCTGAATTATCAAATAAAAGCAATGAATGAATCATCACATAATCTGTCTGATCTTGCAGAGCTGGAGGATCTGAAGAGGATGTTGCCAGAGATGGTACGCTTTGAGCCCACCTGGGAGGACCTGGAGCTCCTCAAGGATGGAGGAGTGGCTATCATTGACCAGTGGATCTGTGCACACGCCAGGTACATCACTTCCTTGTAGGGCTGCAACTAACGATTATTTTCATTGTCGATTAATCTGTCGATTATTTTCTCGATTAATCGATTCGTTTTTTGGTCTATAAAATGTCAGAAAATGGTAAAAAATGGCGATCAGTGTTTCCCAAAGCCCAAGATGACGTCCTCAAATGTCTTGTTTTGTCCACAACCCAAAGATATTCAGTTTACTGTCATAGAGGAGTAAAGAAACCAGAAAATATTCACATTTAAGAAGCTGGAATCAGAGAATTTTGACTTATTTTTCTTAAAAAATTACTCAAACCGATTAATCGATTATCAAAATAGTTGCCGATTAATTTAATAGTTGACAACTAATCGATTAATCGTTGCAGCTCTACTTCCTTGCTTCTATTTTCCCTTCATGTAAGGTACAGATGGGGCTAATTGAAGGTGAAGGCAATAGAATAAATAGAAAATACTGAGCACCTTAAAAAAAACAATTTATTTTGAAGGTTTTTGTTTGGTTTCATAAATTCAATACATAATGAGCAAAATAAATCATCCATAAATTGTATGGATTTTCACTGCAGGAACAGCTTTTGAGCCTCATTCATTTTCTTAAGTTTATCGAACAGAATTGCAGCACACACCGTGTAAGTAACTCACTGCTAATGATTTTTTTAAAAGGTGAGTATTGAGGCCTCAGACTAATACACTAATTCCAGTGTGTTAATACTGGAATATCTTTTGAAATATGGCCCCATGCCCAAACAAATGACTGATGCTAATGGGGCCTTAAATCATTTTTAAATCCCTTGTCACGGTTTAACCTACCCATGGAAAATATTTCAACTTGAAAAACTAGTTTTAGGCTGACCGTACATGCTGTCCGATGTAGTCATCACGTTTTCACGTAATATTCCAAGGTGTGCATTTCCTGCCTCACTAATGTCATTTTGCCGGTATCTTCCCAGGTTCTTCATAGGAACATCCGTTTCCACCTTCTCTTTCCGGATCCACGAAGAGAGGGAGATCCTGGGCTTCGACCCCAAAACCACATACAACCGTTTCTGCGGGGACACGGAGAAAGAGTGCGAACAGCCCACACACTGGAAAATAGTCTACTGATTTTCATCTGACTGCATCTGACACAAGTGCCAAAAAGCAGTGTTGAACGTGACGTTGACTTGTGCGCGTCACACAAGATATTTGAAGCGTTTTTATAGTATATTTTTTACTTTTTATGTTTTCAGAGTTGTGCAATCAGGTCTGTGACGACCACTGTGACTGAACCTCATGTTCTCAAAAGGCCAAGACTGGGATGTCAGGCGTGTTTTACTGTAAGCTGTACCGCTTTAATCCGCAGGTTCATTTTCTAAGTGAGGGAATTTGAATCCTTCCCTACAAGCTCGGGTTATGTTGCATCATTTCTGTTCTGTGTCATTAACGCCAGTAACACTGGTGAGGAAACAAGTGTCTTACAATGAGTCAGATGGACACTGTGCTGCTTCATAACGAAGTTCTCAACTTGCCATTTCGTGGGCTTCGAATGATAAGTTTCTATCTGAGTGGAAGCAGTTCTGAGATAGTAAGATACTGTATATACTTAATGTCTTTTTAAATGTTTCACCCCAAAAGGTTTGTTTTAAAAAAAAAAAAATACAGCACACAAGCAAAAGGTAACATTCCAAGATCATGAATATTTGATCAGATAGAACCTTATAATTCCAAGAGCACAATTTGTTAAAAAGTGTGTTTTCCATCTCTTTCTCACCCACCGTATTCCTCCTTTACCTCACATTTATGCTCAATGTTTTCTTTCTTCACCGCCAGTATTAACACTTTACGCTGGAAATGTGACCCAAAATGAAGCTGTTTTCCACCATGTAAATAATGATATCATGAAGAACTGTAACGATGCTTAATTCCCTGCACCGTGTCTTCTTAAAGCATAAAGTATTCAGTCTCAGGCTCAGAACGTTGCAGCATTCTTACTTGACGGTACATTTATTTATACCACTTTTTTTTCCACTTAAAGGAATGGAGGTGAGACAAAGGGAGCCATTGTGGCCTGTCAACACCGGGCAACTGTCAAAAAGACGGTTTTCTTAAAACACACCCTACTTGTTTTCATTCCTGAAGATGCACGTGTTGCGATTACGAACTGGCAGGAGTGGACATCGTCTTATCGCTTGGTGTGTAAAGTGTAAAGCGTCCACTGAAGCAGAGATATTCGCAGAGCTTGGAAATAGCAGCAGACAATCGATGTGTCATTACAGTTAAAGGTTTCTTACCATTTAAGTGAGGTTTTTTCTTATCTGCGCCCCCACTTTTCAAGGTCTGGTGGATTGAAAAAGGGAAGATCAACTCAACTACACCATTTAAAATTTCTTGTGAAAAAGGCACTATTGAGATGAAAGGCAATCCAAGGCATTTATGTGGGGCATGAGAGTGCTTTGGCTTTATCTTTACACACTTTTTGATGTGGTACTTGTTGGGAATGCATCATCCACATAGAGTATGTCTGCATGTACACTAATAATTCGATCTCAACCCAATTAAGCCAATACTCTGACTATTGAAATTGTCATGTAAATGCCTTTGACTCATCATCTTAATGGGAGTAAGGTGATAATCAGAGTAAGCATAATACAGTTGACACACCTAGATTTCTGCTCAGTCTTTCCATTTATTTCCATTTCCATTTATAGGGGCATGTAAACGCCTTAGTAAGGTTTCTTGTTTGTTTTTTTTAAAACTGCGCATGTCAAAGGTCACCAGGCGCAGTAAGCCGGATGTTGTGAAACACACACATTTGAGAGCTGTAGACCGGTTATTACATGAATCCATGTAAACCGGGTTATTAGAGAAATTGAGTTTGCTAGAGTAGGGATTCCCAACCTTTTGCATGTCAAATAGATGCTTTAGACAGTGGACTCTCCCATTTGATAAGATTTTCTTCTAGGGAACAGCATCAAAGAAGATTTCTATTGTTAGATATGACAAATATATAACTGTCTATACTGTAGGTGGGGAGGTAACAGTGGCAGCCATCTTTATACATTCTCTCATGGCACGTTCTTCCAGTGTAGGAAATAAAAGTGAAAGTGAAACCCTTAGACCACCCCGGAGCCCCTCCACGGACCCCTGCAGGTCCCCGGATCCCGTTTTGGACACCTCTGTGCTATAGTCTCCGCTCCAACAACCTGGTTCAGTAGCGCAGCTCTTAGGTAACTTCTCTCTCGCTGTAGTCGTTTACCCAGATGTGCTTCTTGCTTATGTCTCTAGCTCATCTTTCTCTTTCTCCATACTCTTATCAGTAGACAGAAAACCAGTAGGACAGCCCTGACAATGCTATTCTTATTGATGTTTTCAGCTTCACAATGCACAAGTGTCATATTTCATCTGCGCCACTGTTGGACCAAAACCAAAAGCTCCACGTATTGTTTGGCCAGTATGGAAAAAATCTAGACATAATAGGACGCGGGTGCAGATGGTACTGACTGAAATAAGACTTGACAGACTTTTTCATCATCCCTATAAAAACTCTTACATCACAAGTAATAAGTTGACTTTCCCCAATCCATATTTGTCAAAATGCAACTCTATCCTTGTGCCTACATAACCACTGACATACTGTGTTGACAGGCGTGGGAAAGGAAGTAATCACATAACCATCTAAGACATTTCTTTTATTGTGGGTTTTTGACCACATCCCTGTCACACCTCATTATGTTTTATGTCTCAATGTGATACAGGCTTTTGTTTTCTTTGATAAATCCATTCCGCTTTCTGAACAAAAACACCATATAAATCACGAGTTGTGTAATCTGTCCAGAGAATACGTGGCGTTCTTTTTTACTTTTCCCTGTGGATCCCCCACATGATGACAGATAGCAGTGTGACTTTTCCTTGTGGATCCCCTACATGATAACAGCTAGCAGTGTGACTTTTCCCTGTGGAGACCCACGCCTACTTAACAACAACCTATATGTTTGTGTAATGTGTTGCTTGGAGCAGCTCTATAGTCTGTCCCCTCAGAAAAGTGCCCCCTTATAGAACAGTCATTTCAAATGTCTCAGTTTCTAACGGCTTGATCAAAAATTTGCGTTTTCCTTGATTTCTCCTTATCCAAAATATCCAGCAGTTACCCTGAAAAAGAACTACAGCAATCCTACAATCATTTTTAGAAGCGAAACGTAAAAATATCATACAGTAGTAACTATAGATCAAACAATTCGACTATGATCCCATAGTAGAGACCATAAATTATGAAAAGGTCAATATTATAGGAATACTGTAGTGATACTATAGGAGATTAAAAAGAAAACAGCAATAATCTCAGTACAGACTCACTATTGAGTATTACAGACACACTATAGTCCCTACAGGAATGGTACAGCAATATTCTTATTTTTCACTAGTGTTAAGAATATTCCATCTTTTATATTGTAAGCTACATGTAGGTAGAGTCATTAGTTGGATTGAGATTTGAAATGTGACCATCAAGTAGTGTAGGTGTAGGCTATACTATACATTTAGATCATTAAGATTTATATCAGCCTGAAAAGATGGGTAAACCATAGAGATAAAACAGTGTTATATCTCTATGAGGTAAACAATAATAACACAATAAAGATAATAAGTGAAGTTTGCCAGTGCTTGTGCACAAGTAACCAATTACATTTACTCAAGTTACTGTAATTGAGTAACTTTTTGTGTACTTGTACTTTTTTGAGTATTTCTGAAAGTCAGTAATTTTACTTTGGTATGTTTTTGCTGAAGTAGGCTATTGTAGCTACATTTTAAATCACATTCATTACAGAGTATACATTTTGAAAACTGACAAATTGTGGAGCCATTCACAGTGAGAAGAGGAATCTGACTTTACTTTGTTTAGGCTATGCGCTTTTTTGTGTAATTTCCACATTTTCCAATTAAAAGAATCTAGTTTGAACTGAATTGCATGGGAAAGATCACAGCGAACAACGTTCTCCTTCCTAAAAAGAAACTCGAACTTTTACTCTGAGGACCTTTTAAATGTAGCAGATTTTTACACCAGTACTTTTACTTCTACATAAGTAAAACATCAGCAAAGTAACAGTGCTTCTACTTGAGTAGGACATTGTAATGCTCTTCCCACCACTGCGTGTGCATGCTCCCATGAAATGAAGCCAGCAGCCTGAAGGACAGACAGGTTGCAGCAGAGTACACGCCCCTCACACTGATTTACCTGCACCTGCATACAGGTAGAGGCGCTCAGAGCAGCTGGGACCGAGCAGCAGAGAGGTAGCACAGGCTTGCACCGCAGTTACAGGATCACTTTATTGGACGGGCATTTGCATCTGGTTTTCTCCCATTACCGAGTGATGGAGAGGGCCGCCTGCTAGGAGCCACCTAGCGCCATGCCCCCCTCACGAGCCCGTGCTACAGTTGGATTACAATCACTTTGACACTTTGAATTCATTAAGAGGAAAGATCAACCAGGTAGGTCCAACTTGGAGCGCTCCAGCATTCCATTATCCATTAGGTAAATAAATAAATGAAATCCTGACATTTATAGGGAGAGACATTTTTCAGAGGGCAAAGTTTTTATCAAGCATTAAGTCGGTGTCCGCGTGATTCAGAGAAGCATGTGAATTTGCGTGAAGCTTTCATACGCTTCCAAGTTTGTTGATTATTATAGATCACTATTTTGCTGATTTAGTTCTCCACTCCCTGCTGCCATAGTCTACGGAAGCGTAATGCATTCACTTGAGAAAAAAAAATTTGCCCTGTTTTTCTGAAGTAACGAGATAATTATCTCAGAAAAACAGAGCAGAATTTTTTATTTTTTTTTTAAATGCTGTTTTTCTGAATTAACGAGATAATTATCTTGTTAATTCAGAAAAACAGAGCAGAATTTTTTTTTTCTCAAGTGAATGCATTACGCTTCCGTACTATGTGTTATGTCTGAAAAAATCATGGCCTACATTAAGTCACAATCTGTTCTGCCAACTGAGCCTCAGCCAACAATACGACGCCAATAGTGGGATCACCTTGAGGAAAAATCACTATACGGATAGGGACTTGAGTGTGTCTGTGGTATTCAATAGTGAGTTTATAGTGACCTTATTGTGCATTATGGTATTTTTTTTTATCGCTATAATCTTTCTATAATATTCCTTTAGGGACCGGTGGCACTAGGAGTTTATACTGACCTTTCTATTTTGCTCTATAGTATCACTATAGGATTTTCTATGGTATGTTTTTTTTTTTTTAACCTATAGCAGCTCCACGATATTTTAAAGTTGCTGTGATTTTTGTATAGTATCATTCTAAAATTTACACAGGATTAGCCTGCCATACTTTATAGTAGAGACCCCATTGAATCTTAGTTGATCATTCAATCATTGATTCATCCAATAACTGAATATATAATGTATATTATTAATAATTCAATAATTGATTCATCCATTAATTGATTATATTATGCATATTATACATATACTTAAATGGCTTATGCATAATATGCATAATGTATTCAATGTATATTTATATATAGCCTATGTAATATACTGTATATATAATTTATATTACAAGTTTAAATACATATCAATTTGATATATTATTAAATATATTGTATGTTATGTATGTTATATTTATAATAAGCATAATGTATTCAATATATAACACAATCTGCTACTACTACTCTACATTTACATGCCTGCTCTTACATATCCAGTGAATAATTCTATTGCACTGCCAGTTTATGAATGAGATGAAATCTGATTTTCACATGATGTGTCTTCCTGTCAGCCTCTTCCCCTGATGGCTTTCTTCCATCAGCTGCGACTTCTCCTCTGGAAAAACGGCCTTGGTGTCATCAGACAGCCAGTAAGTCACATCCAAGCACACTGGGGCTCTCTTATTTTCATAAAAGCACAAGAATCCATATTGAAAAGACTAATTTTATCATATACACACCAATAATCACAACAATTATCACTTTTTCACCAAATGCAATAAAAGTACAGGATTTTTTCTTGTCATTGGTGTGGATAGAAATCAAGAATTCACAGTGTAAAGCAGTGATTACTGACACAAGTGGTAAAAGGACCTAACAGAACCTCCATATTTTAGGGATATTGAACCATGAATCATTCAAAATGGATATTGGAAATGAACTCATCGTATATTGAATATTAGTGCTGTGCTGTTTTCTCATGCAGTTTGTTGTGGTCTTGTGTCTTGTAGGGATGGTCGCTGACTCTCATCATCTGGCCCCTGGTCATCTTCATCATCCTGGCCGTCACCCGCAACCAGTTCCCCCCGCAGATGAAAGACGCATGTAGGTGTCGCTTTTTGCACTCTCTAAAACTGGAGGTGGTGATCTTCATGGAGAGACTCGAGTCACAGTTTTAATTGCTTGAGACTTGATGCATGAAGAGAAGACTTGAGACTTGACTTGACTTGGGTTCTGGTGACTTGGGACTTGACTTTGACTTGTACTTTGATGACTTGAAAAGGTTTCTAAAGTCTTGACTTGAGATCTTGTGTTTGTGTAAATGACTTAGATTGAAAGTGATGAGATTTGTTCCAGCAGACGACTGAATTTAAATTCTGTTTTCTGAATTTGTATGGAATGAATGAATTTATTGAAGTTGAAACTGATAGAAATCAAACTCATGATGCTCTTACCAAGTTTTTATCCTATTAAAACCATATTGCATTGAAAAGTCCTAGATATTTAGTTTTCTTTAAGATATCAAATTGATACTGGACTCTTGATTTGTTCTGACTTGACTTGCTGTTCTACATTTAGACTTGAGACTTGACATTAATGACTTGGACTTGACCTGGACTTGTCAAATGTCAAGTTGTAATCAATATGGGCCATATTGTAATTACAGAGGCATATTACAATTTCATCTGTTCTGTCTGTATGTGTACAGTGTTTCTTCAGAGTGTTACAGCAAATATTTATTGGCAGTCATCCCTTTGAAAATGCCTAAAACAGGCTCAACATGTTATTGTATGCTTTCAGATTATTTTGAAATGACAATGGCAACTGGTGATGAAGAAAAACACAATTGGCTTGAACTGCATGAGCGAAATCTTGACTCGACAAAGAAAGCAGGGTGTTTGTTTGGCGTCTCAGAAAATAAATAGTGATCTCTGCATACCGCAGCCGGGGACATTCCAGTTTCACAATCCCAGTAAACAGTGAGAAAGGAGCCTCTATGGTGTGCGCCTGTCCCCTATCTCTACCGCATTATCACTGTGTTTGTGCTCTTTTACTTTTTAACCCAAATTGACTGAGAGCTTATTGCTTGCAACAAACAGCAGTCAGGAGTTAGCCTTGCTCAAGGGCTTCTCAGAGTTCTTCAAGCTCAGTTCTCGAAGTGATTCTCAAACTTTTTCATATCAAGGACCCTAATTTAGTCCACATTAGGGCCCCATTTGATGAGATTTAGTCTCTCAGACCCAAATCGGAGAATATTTTTATTGTTGGATATGATTTTGCCCAGAATTCCATGACTATCTGTATTGTAGGTAGAGCGATAACAGTGAAACTGTGATCAAAAGTCATTCTTCTACATTCTCAACTTCTTGTAAATGAAATAGTGCTGAAGTTTAACAATTCATCAATTTGATGTGGACCCCCTGGAACCTCCTCAAGGACCCCTGGTGGTCCCCGGACCCCACGTTGAGAACCACCGCTCTAACAATTAGGTTACAACCTCCTCTCCCATATTTATGCCAAATCTCTTTGAATAAGAGCATGAGTAAAATGAAAAGGAGCTCCTAGCTTTATCCAGGGTATGACTATAACCAATTAACCCTCCCACTTTTGTCCCCTCAATCTTTTTTGACGGATCAAATTCAATAGATGTAACATGATAAGCCTGCTTGCCCTAATGCAAAACCCCAGAGAGTAAATCTGAACAATGGGTCATGTGAAGTCTGGTTGTGTGTTTTTTTTTTAATTCTTTATGGAAGCTGACATAGTAGTGGACCGCACCCCAAACAGGCAACAACATTATCTATGCGCTCAGACTGAACCAGATCCCCCTGATAAAGCGATGAGCAGTATAGGCTGGAACCAGATAGTGTGACAGCCTTGTGACTCACTGTGCTACAGACAGTCTAATGTGGCCTCAGAGGACGTGACAGTCCGGGAGAAGCTTTCAAAGTGGGTCAGTGTCTTTCACAGAGATAGTGCTTTTACAGCAGATAATGCAGGTTTTACAGAAATAAACCATAAGCATTGGCCATCAACCCGCTCCTGACACCTGCTATCATTGTTTAGAGGCAGGTGCTGTGATTTCATGGTTGGAAAACATCTTTCAGTATGGAAAGAACATATGTTTTGCTTTCCTGCTACTTGGATGGACAGTAATAGTGCACTTAAGCGCTCAAGTGTGACATCCTTCTAGGTTTCCACTTTTCATTTATGGTCCGTAATGAGTGCCAGTTTAAATACTAGATATTATGAAGAGGGGATAATGCACATATTGTAGCCAGTCTTCAAATGCAGAGATAAAATGATAGGGAGCAAATAAGATGCAGGTTTTGCGTCATTTGAAGTCCAGCGATGCCAATCTGCAACATCATTCTGTGTGAGAAAATTCATATCAATTTGTAACAGCGTTTTGTGAGCGTTTTTGCAATTTCAGTACGTTGGCGCTCCAGCGATGTAAATTGCTCTCCTCAATGCCGTTTGTTTGCTATGTACTTTGCTGGTTGATTGTATGCAGTGGACTGACTTGAGTGTGCGGCGTTAACCTGCAGTTGTGAGCTGATTCATGTCTTCAAAGGCAGGGCAAGTTTATGTACTCAAGGGTTCATAATGACTTTAGTCATGATAAAGTGAGGTTAAGCACTATTTACCAAGCTATTATTCTCCCACCAGGAAACATGTTGCGTAAAGACGAAGCATTGATTTCTGATAGAATATTAACAACAATGAATACTAGAGATACCATGCAGTAAAGCCCAGTCCCCATGGCTTTGACTGACTGGAACCTGGCTTTTTGTGCTTTTCACCTCTTTGTTTATTCTTTGTTCAGAATGAATGTTGTTTATGAGGAATATGTTTCTACTCTACAGCTGAAAAATGAATGGTCTCTTTATTCATCCTCTCTATGATACTGGCATTTTATTGAAAACGCACTCAAACCATACTTAAATTTCAAATAAGTTTATACTGTAATATACGTTTTTTTGCCCATTTAGGTATCTAGACTCAAGAAAAATGGTAACACTTTACTTGAATTGCTCATAAGGTATTATAGGCACTGTAAGCACATTATAATCACATTCTGAGAGCATGATAAATATTCTAATTATAACATGATATAATAACCACAATGTGCAAAACATTCAGGGGGTTTAGTACTTCTTAGGGCAACTGATATTCATGATATTAAAATGAATGCAATTTTCTTTTGTTTGCCATATGTTTATAAGAAACGTTTATCTGTGCTTCTTATGTGCTACTTTTAACTGTAACTTTTAACTTCAAGTAAAGTGTTACTGAAAAAAATTATCTTGATGAATGTTAGTTCCTCACTCAAATTAACTGACCAATAACAGCATCTTCAACGTCTTGTCTTGTCTCTTGCAGGCTATGTGGGACCCCGGAACTTACCCAGCACAGGCTTCTTCCCTTTCCTGCAGACCCTCATGTGCAGCATAGACAGCAACTGCCATAACAAATCACGCCTGGTGACCCCCCAAGCATCCAAGACCAAACACAGTTCCAAAAGGTACCCCCGCTCATCAGTCGGGTTTTTACATTATCCGTTATGTACTGGGCTAAGTCTTAGTTAGTCTGAGGGTGTTTTCACACTTGGTCCGTTTCAGCCTCTCAAGTGGACTCAGTCCAATGACTCAGCATTTTTTTGTGCATATGTGAACACGGCAAATGAACTCAGACCCTTCTAAAATGAACCAAACTCATTGTGAACACAAAGAGGACTGAGTTCACATGCAGCTGTTATTTCATTTTCAGATTTCTTTTTTCAATTGAATTTTAAAGTTTACATATATTTAATGTTTATATGGTCCACAATGTTGCAAAAAAGCCAAAGCCCAGTGAATAAATAAAAAAATGCACAGGCATCAATCTGGAAATCAAATTGTTCTTCTTACCTTCCTAAAAAGATGACTTCTTTGAGATTTAAGGTTTGCATTCAACAGCGATGATTTGAACCCTAATTCCCAATGTTGAAGATTTAAGGATTATTGAAGTTATGATTTCAAGCAACTCTACTTCTTCTGTAGTGCTACATGAAACCTTCACATCCTGAACCTCTGCCTATGGTCTATGGTCTATGGACTGCTCACGAGAGTAACAGTAATACTAAGGTTGCTATATTGTATAACAGATTGTTCAACATTAGTAAAACACAAACATCCCAAAATTTCAGTCAATTTGTTGTGCTCCATTATATCATTATATGGCTATTCTGGAAGGCAAAAAGTGTTTAAAATCAAATCACTAATCAGTTTGAATTACAACACACATTCAAAATTCACCCAATGCATGAGAATACAATGAATAGGTTAGCGATGGAAGTAATTTGGTTTGTATAAGTCTCTATGCCAATATTCTCCATTGGCCTGGCATCATGTGATTGAAAGGAAAAGGCGTGTGCGCCTTGGGTCGCGAAGGAGGGACACACCTAAGCGTTGCAGCATCACACGAGAGGTGATTAGTCATTGTCTTCATGGAAAAATACCTCCAGGAAAAAGCCTTCTCACTATAGAAGGCATGCACATTACAGTCCATTTTGTGAGAAGCGACATTCACCTGTTTGTGAGTCACAAAAGCTGAGAACAAGTCAATATTTCAGACCCTCCATCTTTGTCTTTTTTCACATTTCTGTTTTTCTTTTCTCATTTTTCCTCTGCCTTTGACAGCAGGTGATTGTCTCTTTTGGAATTCTTTACTGTATTCCTTTTTTTTAGCGCCGCTCAAAGAAGTTACGTAATCCTTTTTGAAACAGACGTTTACCGATGGAAACACGTCTGCTGCCTTTGTCGCAGTTCGAGCGTTCAATACCCAGAACATCACTCAAGGGATCTGAGACTTGTTTTCTCCCCTGCTTTTGTCACGTCAGTTGTTGTATTCTCTGTTTGCTCCACAGGCAGGCGTGGAGGTGGCAGGGTGTAGGGCGAGGGTGATGGGAAAAACCTGTTTGTGTAACCCTTAACCTGCTCTTGAATGATTGCTGATGCGGTGCTCCAACCCCGTCATGGCTGCCTTTCATCACGTCACTTTTTGTTTGGTTATTTCTTCCCCCCTTTTGTCCGTTCCTGTCACCATAAATACCCTTTCCATTTACATTGGCAGTTATTATATAAGTAATAAATGAGTTTCTTTGGTCAGATGCTGAGATTGCCATGAATGCATGAAAGGAACATGAACAAAGCTTCACCATATTTCTCATTCTCTCACATCGACGTCTACACATTACAGGAATAGTTCACCCCAAAGTAAAAAGTCAGGCATTATCTGCTCACCCACGTCAGTTGAAACTCCATTGAAAGTCATAGGATCACCAAACACACAGCGAGTTAGACCTTGTAGATGCATCTCAGCCTTCTCCCAAACTATTGAAGTTAACAGAAGCATCTTTTTACATCTCAAAAAAAAAGCATAAAATCAAACACCTTGGAAATCTTTCCTTTTTCATTTAAATGAACATATTGTAGAAGTGGCAGGAATGTGGAGACGGACAACTTCTCTCGTTGACTACACCACCTCGTGTGTCATTTATTTGAAACCCAAAGACCAGACAATTTACATCGCGCTGCCCAAAAACACAACACTACGTCGAGCTGCCGTCACTCAGAAAACCAGACTTTCTTAGAGGGACCGTGTCTCCTTAACCCTGAGAAGCACACAATATAACTGCCTGTGTTAAACATACCCAAACCACAGATTATGGTGAATAATGTCCATAGAGTCCGCCACAATATCATGTTTTCATGACATCATGAGATTAGCCCATTGGTCATTGGCATGCCAGTATATCAGACTACATCCGTGTGTCACTATCAGACCACATGAGGAATAATCTATGTTGGTAATAAAAAAAAAGAAAGAAAAAAACAAGATGACAGACTCATGGACGTTTCCCTACACCATCACCTTAGCTGATGTTCTCCTGATGTTTCTCCCGATTTTCATGGTTCAAATTTAACATGGATAATTTTGGTGTTAATATTCTCATCACTTAACGGGTCAGTTGACCAATGGGCCATTCTGACAAAAACTTGGTGTACTCCTTTAAGCGACGACCCCAAACCAAAGACCAACCTTCAACAAATGCCTCCGCACACCAAAACCCAATAGAAGCACTCCATCCTCTCTTCTTCGAAGCATTAAACAGTATCCTTATAATAATGTATTTGGGGAAAATGGGTGGGGAAACCCTGCACTGTCTCATCCGCTCCTTCTGACTTTGCATGACAGCTTGAGCCTCCCGCTGAAGGGTTCCCCCGTGGCGCACATACTTGAGAAGGGAGGTTTTCTCCGCTCAGCATTGTTCAAGGACTCCAACGAAGATCCTACAGCGCTGTTGGAGTTCCTGGAGATTTTGAGTAAGTTATCTTCCTACAATCAGACACACGTTTTCATGGTCTCCTGTGAAGTTCGACTCCTCCAGTTTTGGTTGGAGATTGCATTAAGGCCACAGACCCCCTTTTGATAAGATTTTGTCCCAGGAACCCTCATATAGGAATTGACTTTTGGTGATTTAATATTGAATTTTATAACTCTACACCGTACATGGGAAGATAATACTGGTGAATGAAACCTATGATTAGAGTAGTCTTTATTATATATTTTGTAATTGTGAATTTAGTTTCTAGCTTCTCATTTCACTTCCCCATTCCATTGTTGTTCCAGCTTTGCTCACTTGCCCACCCCATTTTTTCTTTTGAAATATGTAATTACATGAGACAATTCAACATGTTAGCAATGGCCAATCTTGTGGTTTTGTTTTATTGAGTTAAGATATGTAAGGTGACTATCCAATTAAGTTACCATTGGTTTAGCTGCAACTCCACTAATAGCAAGCAGTGTTTTAACAAAGTGTTTTTGTGTTGAAGGTACAACTCACCAAGGAAAGCCTCACAATGCATCTCTCATGAACGGTGTCAATAGCACTCCTCTGGGAGATCAGGTGGGTATTATTAAGATAATGGGAGGAACAAAAATGCTCAGAAAAAGGAAGAGCCATTGTTAGCAGCAGATGGATCAGGACTTGATGTCTTCCCACCATGATGAAAAGAGGAAAACACTAACAGGCTTACAGGAAGGCTTCACAGGTGTATTTCGAGTAAAAGGTCTATTTCTTTTGTCACCTTTATTGTATGAGTGTAAGTTCGAGGAATAGTTTGAGGAATATGATACAGGATGTGCTGGAGTAGCAGTAATAGTGATTCTGGTAGGGATACAATTTCAATTCAATTTAATTTAGTAAAAATATGTATCCCCTTGGACACATATTTATTCATAAATACTTTCTAAAACAATGTTGCAAAGTGCTATTAGAAAAAAAGCAAATTAAACAGTATTTATAGCTGCTACCAGTAGTACCTTTCAGTCAATCCTGCACAACACTAAATTTATTAATTTGAGAATGATATATTGAGTTAAATATTCTACATGACATACACATAACAACCGTGGCAACACCAAAAAATAACCATAATAATAATAATAACGTGGAATGAATATATTAATACAAAGTTAAAGGCCAAGTGCAAAATTTGCATGATAAATAAAGGTAACATTTCAAAAGCAAATTCATAAAAAAATAGTTGATAGTTTTTATAATGCTGGCGCTTTACATGCCTTTGACCCAGATGCTTGGTATTATGTGACCGAGGGTGTATTGTGTGGACTGCGCACAATAGTTGTATGGCGCCTGTATTTGTACAGTCAGACATGATGTTTGTTAGTAGATAGAGCTGTAGAAATATGTTGTTACTATAAGTGTTCATGAATACAATTGTCATTGTAACTGTGAATAATGTGGTTCAGAGGTACAATCACCACTTAGGCTCAGAAAAATCAGACTCAGTTGAATTAACCTGTTTTATGAAAAGGATCAGGTTACAGCCTGAATTTATGGACATATGGCATATTAAGATACCATTAGGAATATGACACCCACTCTGACAAAATGATTGCTGGCATGAATCTAAAATTCCAAACTGAATATACATGATGCAACATTTTCTTCCAAAAATAGCTAACATTTCTGAATGAATGCCTTTATATCATGATGTGAAATAATGCACACCCGTGTATGCCTACTTGTATTAACAAATCTGAATCCACATGCAACCCTTGCAGGAGGCCTTGAATGCCATGCTGGAGTCAATGAACCTATTGAAGAGGTCCATCTGCACCTTGGCTCTTCCCATGATGAACACGTCCTCCCTCAACGCAGTCACCTTTGCTGTGGTCACCTTCTGCAAGTCCAATGACACTCTGCTGGAAGTTTCCATCATCACACTCAACAAGGTGTGTATGTGTGTTTTCTAACCTTTATTTATCCAGGGAAAGTCAACTGAGCACCATGTTCTTTCCAAAACCTTGCTTCATATTCACATTTTTACACACATTCACACCTCATGATGCCCAGTAAACAATCTTCTACTGTTGGTGATTGAGCAGCTGCACTGGAGCAGGTGGTCAAAGTAATACACCAAGTAGTTAATAGCATGGTATTAAGTTGAATGTAGTATTGTGATGTTTGCCTCGTGACTTTTTCATAAGAAAAGTTCATCTATGCTTCTAATGGTAGGCTCCATGCTAACACTTTAGCATATGCTATGTTGAATGATAGTAGGCTCCATGCTAACACTTTAGCATATGCTATGTTGAGTGATAGTAGGCTCCATGCTAACACTTTAGCATATGCTATGTTGAGTGATAGTAGGCTTCATGCTAACACTTTAGCATACAGTATGTTGAGTGATAGTAGGCTCCATGCTAACACTTTAGCATATGCTATGTTGAGTGATTGTAGGCTCCATGCTAACACTTTAGCATACGCTATGTAGAGTGATAGTAGGCTCCATGCTAACACTTTAGCATATGCTGTGTTGAGTGATAGTAGGCTCCATGCTAACACTTTAGCATACGCTATGTAGAGTGATAGTAGGCTCCATGCTAACACTTTAGCATATGCTATGTTGAGTGATAGTAGGCTCCATGCTAACACTTTAGCATATGCTATGTTGAGTGATAGTAGGCTTCATGCTAACACTTTAGCATACAGTATGTTGAGTGATAGTAGGCTCCATGCTAACACTTTAGCATATGCTATGTTGAGTGATTGTAGGCTCCATGCTAACACTTTAGCATACGCTATGTAGAGTGATAGTAGGCTCCATGCTAACACTTTAGCATATGCTGTGTTGAGTGATAGTAGGCTCCATGCTAACACTTTAGCATATGCTATGTTGAGTGATAGTAGGCTTCATGCTAACACTTTAGCATACAGTATGTTGAGTGATAGTAGGCTCCATGCTAACACTTTAGCATATGCTATGTTGAGTGATAGTAGGCTTCATGCTAACATTTTAGCATACAGTATGTTGAGTGATAGTAGGCTCCATGCTAACACTACAGCATACACTATGATGAGTGATTGTAGGCTACATGCTAACACTTTAGCATACACCATGTTGAGTGATAGTAGGCCACTAGCATTATCTCAAAAGTGAGGAAATGGGAACTTGTAGCAGCTCTAAAGCTAAAAGGTAAGCAATTTTAAATGGTAAATGGCCAAATCTGTCCGTTTCATGATGTATTCCTTGAAATGCCTGTTTAATGGCACATCACTGGTAGTTGTTGAGGGAGGGAAAAGCATTACTCATTTACTATCCCCACCCATATTTTCCCAGCTGGTTTAGGGAATTCAAACCGATGATCTAACCCTCTAGGGTACTACCACCTTTGTGGTGTGTGTGTGTGTGTGTGTGTATGTGTGTGTGAGAGAGAGAGAGTGTTTGCGTGCATGCATGCATTTGTGCCTGCGTGTGTATACTTGCTGTTATCAGGATAGTGTAATGGCGGTAGCTTCAAATATACACTTCAAAACTACACGGGTTTTAGTTACACACAACTCAAATTTTGCAGCCACATTGGCTTTGTCAATTCTGAACTTGCCTTACTTTGGTTGTCAGGTGCTGACGGAGCTGATGCTGAGCAACCCCAGCGAGATGGCGACGGCGGTCGGGATGGCGGTGTTGGTGTACGATCAGCTGCAGAATCAGAGCTCGCTGTGGGAAAGCTTTCTGACCATTCCCCAAATCCTCTCTCCCACCTCTCTGGACCAAGCGCTGGACGACACAGAGGCGCTGCTCACCAACTTACAGGGGTAAGGCACTCTCTGGGAGAGAACAGTGCAAGGAGCAGCATGCTGACTGAGGAATGAAAAAGGATGATTGAATCAAGCAGTTATATGGAGGAAAAACGGTTTCCAAAAAGGTGTTTTGCAACCAGTCAGTGTTGTCCACCTCTGATATGATGGAGGTTCCTCCCTGACCACAGCTACATAAAAACAGTCTATAAAACCTGCAATCAAATTTCATTTTGTTTGCAAATTTTACTTATTCACCTAATTGCTTAAATGCCTAATGTATCCCAGAGTTTCTCCTACCATTGAATAGGTGTTGTGGGTCACCCCTTAAGGACCCTGACATCAATACAATTCTGGGGGAAACACTGAATCCTAGTATTTTTTTTGACATAGAAAAAGGTCAAATTTAGACAAAAGACAAAAAAGGCAAAAAGAACAATTATTGGCAACTTCAGTATAAAATATCAGTATTGGTACTGGCCCTCAAAAACCCATATCGAGCCAGCCCTATTAGCATGAGTGCTGTCAGGTGATTGATGCAGTCTATCTCATTATGAACATTAAATGATTTTTCCCCATGGTCTCTCTAGTGCTATACATGTCATCCAGAAGAGTTTCCCTGTGTCAGGTGCCTCAGTCTCCACGGTGCACACAGTACTTGCTGCAGGCATCAACCTGATCCACTATGTTCAGAAGTGGCCTGGCAGAGGTAACTATGCAACATCACCTGCAGTGTGCATTCTGTACATTCCCATGTTTCAGCCAAGACATTCCACACTCCTGAAGGTTATTTTCTGAAATGGTACGAAGGTGTATTAAGTTGTTATAGATAGGCAGGATAAATGACACTGTAATGACAATCATAGGGAATACGAAGTACTGCGATCAATTTGGTAAATAAAACATTCATTACTTAATTTACCCATCTACTACTTTTCTTAAAGATCCAGTGCAATGATTTCAACTCAGCCAGGAACAGTTTGATGTTGATTTCTAACACAGTGAAATGGAGAAATGCAATTTTCAGCTGCACTGGTCCTTTAATAGACCAAGTCACGCCATGGAAAGGAATGACATTCATTTGATATCAAAACAACACAGGGAAAATGCCAGTGAAAAGCCCTCATATCTCCTCTGCTGATAGGCCATCATGGTGCATCGTCTTATAGTTTGATTTGATTCTGCCTAGATGTCTCCATCACGCTCGGAGATGTTGTCACGTTACAGAATGACTCAGTAAGCGAAGTGGTCAGACCTGTTCTACAGAATGTCAGGATACCACTAGACAAGGTATGTGCCGCCCTGAGTCTTTAAATATCCTCCTCACATATCCAAGAAGTAGACATGTCAAGGCATCAGGTTCTTTCCGAGGTGTCATGTGACACAATATATCAAGGAGGTACTTATTATTTACTCTACAGTAGGGATCTACTGTCTTACACTCAGGGAACAAGTCTCTTTTATCTGAATGTGAATTAAAAACAAATTTGAATCACAATTGAATTTGAAATTACAATTAAAAGTTAAATTCAATAATAATCCCATTCAGTTTCAAGTCATTGCATTCAATTTCAAAATGGGCCTTACAAATTCAATTTTTGAATTCATTCATTCAACAAATCCATTGACAATTCAGGGAGTGGGAGTGACTGAATAATTGATTTCCTCATACTACACATATAGAGTAACCTCCAAACTTGATGTCTTGCCATGTCTACTTCTCAAATATGCAGGGATATTTCAAGACTTAATTCAAGAATTTCTCAGTTTTTTTCCAGAGAGCACCTCTTGTTTTCTATACCCTCCAAGCTAAAGCGTCATTCTTTTACAATTCTTTTACTATTTTTGGGCATACCGTGTGAATTAGCCCTCTAAATTATTACAAATATGACCGAAATTCTCTCATACAAAGCTCTCTTCCTGGCCCTAGGCTATCGGCCTGACGCTGGACAGAGACACGGTGCGCTCCTACCTGTGTGACAACAGCAGCAACCCGATGTGGCTGACAGTGGCGTGCGGTACAGGCACTGTGGACATGCTGCTGGGCTGGATCAGCCCCGACAAGGTGGCCAAGCAGGTACGGTACGAGTATGATGGAGATGTTATGATCATCAACGAAGATGCTCGCAGACAACAACAGTAAGCAGAGCTGTTTGTTGATGTGGGATGGTGGCGCCTTACCTTTCTCCTTTTCTTTTTTTCTCCCAGCGTGGATGATAAAGCATAAACGTTCCCAAGCACCACCTTCTTGCTATCTACATCTGACTTGCACTCTCACTTTCTCTTCAACAACAAGAACTTACATTTAGGTTCTTCATCTATTAGTTTACTCTGACTGCTACCATAAAGTGATATCTATGCATAGCTAAAAAATTTTATGATGGTAAGACAACGCATACTCAACATTTTACACTAAAGTACATTGTTGTGTAAGCAGTGCTTCTATCTATATAGCCTATGCTATAGTTAGATTGCTAACGGTTCAGTTGCTAACGTTCACTAGCTAGCCAAGTAGCCCAAAACACTCCCACTTTCTTTCTTTCCCCTCTAACTATTGCTCTCTCAGGTATGTTGACCATCTCTCGCTCTCTCATTCATACACATTATTTTTCTTTCTCTCTTGCTCCCTCTCTCTTTCTGTCTGCCTACCTACCGTATCTGTCTCTCTCTATCTCTCTCTTCCCATCCATCTCTCTCACTCTTTCTTTCTCTCTTGCTGTCTTTGTTTCTTTCTACCTCTCCTTCTTTCTACCTATCTCTCACACTTTCTTTTATTTCTCCCTTTCTTCCTATCACTCTATAGTTTTCCTTTCTCTCTTGTGTAACCCTTCCATCAACGGCTCGTACTATGTATACTGTCGTTCTTACAGTACTAAGTTACACTAATATGCATTTGGTGAAAATGATGAAAGAGACATTCCATTGAAATAAACATGTCTAGGAGAAATTATGATCCTCTCAAAGGTGCATAGAAGGCCTAAATTTACCTTTATAATATATAATAGTTCAACCTAGACAATCTAGATGGATAAATGTTTAGAAACATGTAAAGACACACAATTAGAGAATGAGTCAAATAACTCTTCACCAGTATATCACTTTTCGTTTGGATGTGTATTGAAGGAATATGCAAAGAATAAACTAGACAGGTTGCACATACACATCCAGTGTTTCCCATTCTTCCAAACCCCCCAAAATTAAAGTTACACAATACAAAACATTTCAAAATACATTCCACGGAATTAGGCCTGTTCACCTGGGTGCACCCTTAATAGTCTTATTGCAAGCTTGCAGCAGTTTGTTGGCGCGCGAAATCGTTGGAGCTCAAAAAAACAAGATGGACGGAGTGGCATAACTGTCCTCCTCTACTGAAACACAGCTTACTCACAGTACATGAAGCACGTCCCTATTGATGATAAAATCCAAGACTGTTGCAGAAAACACACCGGAATCCCACACCGCAAGGAAATATCCACTGGAGAATCCACAGTTCACTCCCGAATTCGCTGCACGCTGTCCTCACGGCAACTCTTCATCAGAAGAACTTGTTATCAACACGACATGCTGACTTCTCTTGAACTCTGTAGACAATCTCACAACCAAAGGTAATCTTCAAGCAACGAGTAACTACTGTTTTCATCGACTTAATAACGTAATAACTTAACTAAACATTGTAAAATAAAAACGACAGCTCTCCAACATCTCTCTCTCTGCATTTCTTCTTCTCCAACATGGCGCATTCCCCCAATAGTTTTCTAGCTTCCTATTGGCTAAGAACTTAACAAGCATCGCTATTGGTTAGAATTAGCTCAGGTAACCATAACAATGGGTCAGAAATTAGCAAGAGTACTGTAGGAACTCAACACTTTGTTTAGAATATTCACAAACCTTAAAATGTACTATGCAGAGAAAATAAGAAAATACCTAATGCATTACATTACATTATATAAAATGGTTAACATGTACCGATGACAGTAATAAATGTATGATGCATTACACTGCATTAAACCCAAGTACTCACAGCAAAAGGCTGTAATGTAAATAAAAAATAACAATACATGGTTATAAAACCAGGGTATTACACTTGCTACCTGTGGCTCTCTCACAGTCTCTCTCTACCTCTCTGTCTCTCTATCTTTCTCTCTCTCTCTCTCACGCACACACACACACACATCACACACACACACACACATTCTTTTTCTTTCTCTCTTGCTCCATCTCTCTCTCTATCTCTCTCCCTATCTGTCTCTCACTCTTTCTTTCTCTCTTGCTGTCTCTGTTTCTTTCTACCTCTCTCTCTCCTTTCTACCTATCTCTCACACTTTCTTTTTATTTCCCCTTTCTTCCTATCACTATCTTTTCCTTTCTCTCTTGCTACCTGTGGCTCTCAGTCTCTCTCTATCTCTCTCTCTTTCTCTCTCTCTCTCTCTTACACACACACACACACACACACACACACACACACACACACACACACACACACACACACACACCCTCTTCCTCTTTCTTTCTCTCTTGCTACTTATCTCTCTCTCTCTCTCTCTCTCTTTCTTTTATCCTTCCTTTAATTCTCGAACGCCACCTCCACAAATAATGAGACTCAGAGGTGCACCAAACAATTAGCCTGCGACGTGAGAAACATGGTGGCCATAGCAACAGGCAGCACCGATGATGATTGTACTGCAACTCCCAGGTCGCACCTGGGCACAGAAAGCCCAGGGACATCCAATTAGTCCTGCCTCTAAGCTAGAGTCGTTTTGGTGAGATAATTACCAATCAGAAGCTGTTAGCTAACACGCTCATCCCTCTGTGTACAAACTCATAACGTTACTCGGTACATCACATAGTAACGTAGTGATTTAATGTTAGCGTGACTACATATTAATGATGTGCATGTGCTGTGTAAGTCAGACAAGCAGCCTAAATTCTCTGCCACAGTGCATTTGTGCCAGTGACATATGGGCCATATGAAATTAATGATCATTTCATTTGAATGTGATCTTAGCTCTCTGGCTCCCTATTTGATCAGCTGCCTTCATCTCTTCTATGGAGAATACAGTAGTGTTAGGTTACTTGGCTAGCTAGTGAACGTTAGCAACTGAAGTGTTCATAGCTTATAGTTTATATACAAAAGCACTCCTTACACAACAATGTACTTTAGTGTCGTATTACCATCATAAAATTATTTAGCTATGCATATACATATATCGCCATACATCACTGTATGGTAGCAGTTCAAGTAAACTAATAGATGAAGAACCTGAAAGTAAGTTCTCGTTGTTGATGTTCATTTGCATACGCAGAGGATTATCGGAGATCAAAATCACAGCTAAGGTGTGAAGATTTATTGTTAAAGTAAAATTTTCACAATAATAAATTACATACTGCTCAGTAAAGAACATGAAAGGATTTTGGCCATGCCATGATGAGGTTTCATAGCGTCCAGCTATAGAAGAATGAAGTGCGTAGCATTTGGACACAATGGACATGATAAATGGTGAGGCAGAAGTGGACAGAGGGGTGTGACTGACAGAAAGGGACAGGAGAACAGAAAAACAACAGATTGCACATGCAAGATGTATTTAAATTGAATGATTTGAATTGTATATTCTATATTAATTCCCAGGCCCTCCTGGCATGGAGTAAGCACGTGGCTCCGCGTGATGTGGCCTTCGCCAAAGGACTGCTGCACAGCCTGATGGGAGGTTCAGGCCCAGGAGGCCATGGAGGCGCCAACAACACCAGGTCCCGGCGCAGCGTAGACACACAACCACAGAACATCGAGGAGGAGCTGTGAGCAGATTTTTTTTTTCTACCTTCTGTCCTCTCTAACCATTTCAAATCTCCATTTTAAACGTGACCCAAATCTCATGCATCAGCCTCAATGTTTCATATAGCTGCATATTTAGAGAATGCTAAAAGAGCCAATAAAGTCTCTCTGTAGTTAGACGTACAGTATAGCCTAAATGTATAGTATCTACTTTCTATTGAGTCTGGTCTGGCATCTATCTCATGCATTGGCAGGTTTTTGGCGGTCGGCCAAGTGGTGTTGGATATTCTGAAAAGTGTCCCAGAGGTGGACATGGTTGTCCACAGCGTCCTCAGGACTGGCTTTACCTCCATGAAGACAGCCAATCTGGTCCTAGATACTGTAGAGGGTAAGACTACACAGCGTACATCGCTATCTTGCAATATACATACTAAAGGAAAAATCCATCCTATAACACTTAAACACTATTAAAATCAGATATTATATTGATGTTCACATGTTTGTCTTGCAAACTCTTCCTGCTTTGCAGAAATGATGGACAACGTCTTAAAAGATGCCAGTCACCTCCGAATGACCTTCCTCACATTAATGACAAACCAGTCTGAGGCAAGCGTTTGGATTGGTCATGTCCTGAACAGTGTGATGGAAATTATTATGATGGTAAGCCTAATTTATTTCAGTGATGTTCCTCTCCCTGCTCCCTGTCATTGGTTGTTCAAAATACTGCATGTAGCTCAACATGAAGGTATGACACATGTATGTGGTTGTTGGTAGCAGCAATCTATCAAGTAATGTCCTTTGCCTCCATTTCACCAGAGTCTGACATCTGAGGAACCTTTAACATGTGAGCGTCTCCTGGGTCCCTTCGAGTGGCTCTTACCCACCCACACTGTGAACATCGAGGTGTGGAGGTCCGTGATCTGCCAAAACAGCTCTACCTTGCTGCAAGGTCTGCTGATGGACTGGCTGCCTTTGGTTCAGAAGGTAAAGGCCAAAGGTTACCAAGCTGCATTTGAGGGTTAAGTTGGGTTAGGAAGCATATATGGAGTTGAAAGTCCAGGTTGCAGCTTGATCATCTCATTCATAGCAACCTGAATGAATCAATTGTGGTGTAGTTTATCCAGCTGACATCACTTTACACATTTTCCAGCTATGCTTAGAAATTGTGAGGGTGATAACAAATGACACATGCAATATTGAATATACATGTCTATAGTGTTCTTGGCCTGTGTTCTTGGGCTTCTGGATGATAAAGTAGATGGTAAATCGATGGTGGTTGTTATTAACAAACATAAACATTCTTAACAACTTGTTAAGAATGTTTAGAAGATTTTATAGGAGCATGCCAAGAATGAAAAAGCAATTCCAGCTTCAAGTGAGCCTTTGCCATTATGGTTTTGCTTATTTAGGTCATATCACCTGAGAAATCTTCCAGGCATTATTGGAAATTTACAAAGAGTGGACTATATACATTCAGTGTTTTCTTTCCCTGCCAATTCCCTTTTGGCATACAGGTTTAAACTTTGTCTCGGGTTCATTCACATATAATTATGATCCAAAACGTATCACAAATGTGTCAGGAATGTGCTTTTCAGCGTAGTTGTGTTTTGCCTTTTCTCCCCAGGCACAAGAAATATACAGCGCCCTTCTAGGCCAAGCGGACTACAACGTAACTCTTCCCATGATCCTCTCTGAGTGGCAAATGCTGTCTAACAACTCTCTGCACTTTGGAGTATTTTTGGAGCGAGTGGCCACGGCGCTGGGTGGAGAAGACTGGAGTGACTGGACGCCAGAGAACAGCACCTACGATGTGACCGGGACTCTTCAACAAAGGTCTTGTGACAATCTTAGTCATAGCTGCAGGGCTTCATTCCACAACACTGTATATCTGATTCACAGAAAAACTTCCATCCTTATGTTTATTGCTCAATATTTCACCAAAATACAGATGATTATGCCCTCTAAAATGTTTTTTTTTTGTAATTAAAGCAGCCAATAACTTGATTCTAATTCCATTCCAGTTTTTTTTCTTTCATGCCAACACATTTTATAGCTGTAAGAGACGAATGTCTGATATCTCTCTTCAATTATAGAGCTGCCTTTTCATGCAGGGTTTGAGGCCCAGTTCTTCACCAACAGCATTTTTCAGCAAAGACCTTGATGGAAAATAGATTTTCATCTAGGTTGGACTAGGCAGAGCAACTGGTCCATGTCTTTGAATGCTGAAATGCACTGAAATGAAACATAAGGGTGCATGGGATGTAGGACCAGTTTTCCTCCATGATGTGTTTTGAATAATCAACACGATGTCTTGTCCTGCATGGTGTCTGTCCCCATTTAATCTCATCAACAGTGTTGTGTTTTTGTTTTGGTTTCAGTGTTTTCTTGGCCATGGTGAGTTTAGGAGAAAATTTGGAGAAGAGCCAACTGTGGCCCCAGGTGAAGAACTACTTCCATATGGTTCACTGGATTATGAACTACAAGCCTGGTGTCACAACTCAGCCAGCAAACTGTGAGTCCCATTCTATTCTATTCTATTCTATTCTATTCTTCTTACATTCAGTAAGTAAACAACATAGCTGTCACTAAGAATAACCATGTCTACTATTTGCAGGCAGTCTCTTCAACCACAAACAAGTTAGCACAGTACAGATCAGATGCTGCTGTTAGTGCAATTCATTTTTAATTGTCCTATTGTCAATTCCCCAGAACCAAATTTGAAATTTAAACAGTGAGACAGCCAAGAGTGAAAATGAGGAAGGGAAAAATGTTTTCCACCATCTATCAGATGCAGAATTTTTACGTTATCATCCAAACTTCATCTACCATCTACCAGTCATTGTAGCCGAAGGAATAATAAATCTTGTTTCTAAATTTTTTGATCCATTTTTTTCTGAGCCAAACCCTTAAATAGACTGAAACTAGTCCATACCCGGGAATGCGCGCGCCACAACTACGTGCAGACTTCCAGGGATGCGCGCGCCACAACTCTGTGCAGACTTGCCAAAAATGCTAATAAACAGCTTAAATTTGGGAAAATGGAAAAATCTGCTTTGTCAGTCCCTACCTAAGCCAATGCTCAATGCCCATGTGCAGTTTCAGATTGATTGGCCAACCCATTGAGGAGCAAAATGGATGCAGACAAACAGACAGAAGGACAGAGTTTTCCTCATTTTATAGTAGGATTATAGTAGGATAGACTAATTGTCAGGCAAAAGAGCTTTCCTATGTTGGTAATAAATAACAAGAGTTTGTCAGCCTGTCAAAGTTTTTTTCCGAAGTTCCTAAAGTTTTGAAAAGTTTATTGCAGTGACTTTTTTTGTGTGAAATTATGTCTTGTTTTTGCTTTGTGTACACTAATTACAAAACTCCATTGGCATTTCTAAATATTAATCCTAATTAATATACAATCATTAAACTGTGACTGACAAAGAAGGAATGGCAAATTGACATTTTTGTCATACCTCATTCTATACATATGGTCCTGTATATTAATTGATAGAGGATGTCACTGGGATTGTATAATGAAGCTCACTTTTGACTGCAGACATTGCTGCTAAAAATATGGGTAGAGTAAGTGGTGGAAAATATCTCACCAAATGAAGTCAAATTTATTCATAAAGTGCTAAAACAAGTTTACAGTTGCAATTGCAAGATATGAGGTAAATGTGTGTGTGTGTGTGTGTGTGTTTGTGTGTGTGTGTGTGTGTGCATGTGTATTATATGTTTGTTCTCCCCTTCAGGTTCTGTTGATATCAACACCTTAGCTATTCTTTGTGACACTGGTTTCAACTGGCCACAGTTTGTTCAAGGTACAGCTCAGGCTGTGATGTCACTTCCAACCAGCCAAGACGTCCTGATCAAGTAAGTGGCAGTTTGTTAGTGATAGTTTTATTGAATGTGAAGCAGATGCATAATGCATATATGTGCTTTGAAATTAATTATTCTTACTTGTGTTAAGGTTCTGTTATTGGCCTTTTAAATGTATAATGTAGTATAATGTAATTAAAACACCAATACGAGTATTATTGTTCTCTTTTTTTACACACATTGATACAGTATCCTTCAAAAGTCTGACTTGTTCTGTTCCACTTTCTGCTTTCCACAGTTGTCTCAAGGGGACTGTGAATCTCTTGCAGCATGTGTATGGCAGCATCTTTAAACATCAGGCAGCATCATATTTCCAACAAGAAATCCCAGGTGGCAATGCGCTCTCGGCCTATCTGCTTAACCTGATGACTAACCTGGATGGCTTTGCCCAGACGCTCACCACCCTTAATGACCGTGACATCTCTGATCTTAATCTCGTGCTTCCCCTCATCAATAACCTGTTACAATCCACGGGTCTCACGCCCCTGCAGCACCTGTTTTACAGCGACGCTCCCCTCAATGTCTCCACAGTAGTGAATGTCGCCGTGAAGCTTGGCAGACTCAACCAGCACATTTTTACCTTCAATGAGACGGACCCTACGCTGCCTGATCTGGAGCAGTTGATAATACGGTTTCTCTCCATGGAGGCGAACCTCACCCTGCCTCTGTCCCTCAGCATGGGGCACACCCTGCTCACTTATTCTGGCTACCTCAGCCCTGAAGATGTGGCCCGCCTCAAGGAGGCCATACATCCTTTCACCAACCAGACCTCAGCAGGCCTTGTAGAGACCATCCTCAGTGCCATGGAGCTGCTGAAGACAGTGATAGATGCCCCTAATGGCGACCCGACAAACATCATCCTGGGGTACATTCGCCAGCTTCAGGAGTTCCTGGTTTCTGCTCTCAGACTACACAGAATTGAACAGCTGCGGTTACCCAGCGGGCAGCTGAGCACAGCTCAAATCACCGACCTCTACTTGGTTGCCATGGACCTCCTCAAGCTCCTCACCCCCGAGGGCCTTCAGAACCTCACTCAGGCCGGGCCAGATGCTGCCCAGAAGGTTGTCATACAGAAAATGCTGGCCTTCCTACCCGTTGAGGTCCAGCAGCATGTTGCTAGTCTTCTCCAGGATTTCCAAGCACTGCAGAATCAGCTGTCATCCTGTACGACAGGGCAGGACTGTGTGGCTGGGGTCTCAGAAATCTTCATGTTCCTGGATCAGATATTAGAGATGATGCTAGCAGGCAAAGGCAACATCACCATCACACTAGCTGCAAAAAGCTCTTTCCTGGGGAGAGAGGAATATATGAAAATGACAACCACCCTTTTCTCACTCCTCCTGTCCCCACAGGATGCCAGCTACGTGAGAACATTCAATCAGACTCTCCATTTCATCCGGTTGGTCATGGCTATACCAAATGCTACTGTATCTGATGTCCAGAATGCCCTGAGACAGTCAGACCTCACCCTGGAGGAGCTGAACAGCATCGCTGCTCTGGCTGGAGCTGCCAACATAAATTACCTTATGGTGAACATCATGGAGGTTATCAACGTCCGCCAGTGTTTTGAGCCGCAGCACGCCCCAATGGTGACAGCCCAGTGTGCTATGGGACTGATAAATGGGCTCAGTGGTTTCCTCACACACCTACCTGCTCTCCGTAACGAGACCGCCATCCTCTCCCTCATCCCGGTACTCGTCAATAAAACTATCACTGATGTTGCACATGTTGACTTCAGTTCCGATCCACACCTGGCAACCATAGAGGTCCTGAACAACACCCTGGCCAATATCAAGATGAGCCTCCAGCTGATCCATCTGAACTCTCCTGAGGTCATGAATGAAATCAGAGTGGTGGAGGGTCTGTTAAAACTAGCCGCCAACCCCGAACCCTTTAAAGGTCTCTCTAACAACACCTTGATGGCAAACCCCCAGTATGCCCAGAAGGTATACCTGGAGATTGTCGAGTGGTACCTGAAAAAGCTGGAGAACTTCACCAGCAGTAGCTCGGTCTCAGAGCTACTCTATCCTTTTTACCGTCTCACAGAAATGCAAGTGGCTATACAGCTGTCACAGGCAGAAGTCTCTTTGTTTATCGGTAACCAGGTTGAGTACCTGATGAATAACCTCCAGTACCCTATCGATGGGGCAGGGGTGAGTCAAATTGGGCAGACAACCATCAAGATTCTCCGGCATCAATTTGAATTCATAAAGGAGAACCTAGAGATTCAGAATGACTATTTCCAAAGCATTGGCATGGAGCCAGTGTTCAACACAACCATTCTGGATGCCACTGAGCACCAAATCACGCAATACCTCGACCTTATACGGGATTGGCTGAGACATCCCAACGTCACCTTGGTCCTCACCAGTATGCTCCAATGGGGGACCATGAATGTCTCCAACCCCGGTGCAGATCTCCACCTCCTGCTTCAGACGATGGGTCATTTCCTCAATGATGAGCAACTGGCCTACGTCTCCTTCATCGACAACATCACCCAGGCGCTGAACAAGGCCATCATGGTGGCGGGGCAACCAGGCGGCCTGCAGAGCGACCACTTCTCGGGCGCTGTCTTGGAAGCAGTGCAAAGTGCCATGCAGAGCCTGACCGCAGTGACGGGCCCGCTGCCGCTAGCTGTCCGCCAGAACATCCTGGGCATCGTGCGGGATTCACTTCAGCTGATTGTCAAACCCGACATGAGCTTTGCTTCATCGCGTAACATCTCCCTCCTCATCCTCAAGAGAGCTGAGAGCATTGTCCAACAGATAGTACCTAAAATGATCGCTGATTACCTGCTGTCTGGAATCCAAATAGCAACCACATATTTTGAGACCATGTCCTCACCTGGTGGACCAGACAAGTGGAATGAGATGTGAGTGATGTTTCTAGTTTACTTGAAAATGACAAAATTATCCTGATCTTGTGTTTTGTTGTTGAAATTACATTGCAGATACAGACCTGTTCATGTGAATAGTGATATGCTTTGTTTCTCTAAGCATTCTGAATGAGATGAAGACGATCCAGAGCCTCCTGCCTCCGAACAGCACGGCCCAGGCCTATATATCTGTCTTCATTAACATCACTCACTTCATCTTGGAGTCTGGCCAAGGCAAGTCAGCTTCTCAGTGTCACTGTAGGTGCACAGCATGTTGTGTCCTAATGCACTCTGATGGAGTGGAGGTAGCATCATGAACTTCATTATTCAATAATGTTTCACGCCTCTCCGCCAGACAGTCTAAGCACTTTGGGCCAAAGGGGCATGGTGTGTCCTATTGTGAGAACAAGTGTCCTCAAAAAAAAAAAAATCAATCAATGTCTTCACTTTAGCTTTGTATGGAGTACAGAGTATAACAGTGTTTTCTATTATTTCAGGCAACATGAGTCTCTGGGCAAGTTTTGAGAGTGGAAATCTACCTGTAATTATTAGTCAGGTAAGGCCTGAAAAACTCTGTTACATCTGTGTGAAATATTTGTTCTCGCTTTACTAAAGTTTAGTGTAATTTGATTTCATTTGTGTGGAAAATGAAACATCAGACCAGTACAAATATAATGCTCATAAAAAGGCATAGTCATAGTCATTTGTTGCCTTTTGGTGTCTTTTGTTCATAGTCACCTGTGAACAAAAGGCAACAAAAGGCAACAAATACTGTAGATTAACGCACAGTTACAAACCACGCCTGACTACATACCAATCATCAAAGCACTGATGTATCATTCATCATCACAGACATCATGTCAAACACAAAACGGTCTCATCGTCTTATCAAGGTGGTGTCTCTGGTAGCCTTTCCATCAGCACATAGTATTCTTGTCATATTTCAGTTAGTCATGTTTATATCACATGAATCACATAAAAAATCCATCACATGAAATCCATCTTTCAGAAATGTAACTTTGTCTTTTCTCCCCTTTTTTCCTGTTCAGATGGGCAAACTCTTAAACACTCTCTTGCCCCTTCTAACGGGAGGCTCAGGCTTACAAATAACCATTCCACCTCTGGAGGGCTTCGCTGATCTCGCTCATGTCCTGGAGCAGGTGATGACTGGGAAGGCAAACCAAGACACCTGGAACAAGTAAGTTTAACTATTACTTGCCAGGGAAATAAGCCAAACAAGTAAATAGGGTGTTGGTTAGATAGCACCTTAATGATGAATCTCAGGCTCTCTGTGAATGTGAGATGTCTTGTGAGTTTATTTAATAGTTGTGTTGTCCAGTTGCCTCTGTGATTGCCCTAAATTAAATTCCTCCTGTGTTTTGTTACAGAATTGAAAAGATGCTAGAAGCCCTACTGTCTACTTTGAAAGGGACACCGCTTTGGGACGGTATCCCGCCTGTTGCCTCACTGTTGGAGAAAGTTATAGGAGCCGTGGTTAACAACTCGCAAGCAGAGAATGGTGAGAACGCCACTGAACAGCAAGGCTATTGACATACATGTATTACATGTATATGTCTCAAAGTGATGATCTAGAATCAGTATGGCCATTTGGGTCATGATGGACGTTATAGACAAGGATAGCCTGGTTGGTGATCCTGGATCATCACTGTTACTCAAATAAAACCAACAAGGACCTTTGTCTCAAGGATGCATAATTATTTCCTGTGTAAGACCTACAGTATGTAGGTAACATGTAGCAAATATCACATAGCACCTCTAGACATAGGTTTTATCATCTCTACCATACACATTTCAAGGACATACCTTGAAACAAACTGAAGCAATTGTTCCAAAGTGAGTTTTCTACCATTTCAAAAATATGGCATAACCTCACAAAATGATTGTGTGAAATGAAAACATTACTGAGGCTATTACCTCGCTTAAACATACCAGATAGCAACATTTTAGAGGATGTAGTCCGTATTTTTCATATTTCAGTAATGAACAAGACGTATCATTGTTTTTTTCCAAAATGTGTATATAGAACTTCGGAGCGACGCCCTTCAAAACTGTCAAAATGTCTGTCTTTTATTCCCCTCAGTGTTCATACTAAGTCTCCAAATGCCCATAACGACCCTGATGGCAGATATTGTACATTCTGTGAATAGCAGTCACTTCAACTTGTCTGATGTGTCGGAAAGAATGCAGGTGGCCATCGAACTCACGGTGCAAGCCGCCCATCAGGTTAGACTGCCTCTATCTGTTCTGCCTGACTGGTTCCCAGAGAGAGAATGACATAGCGTGCATCGACATGCTTGTGTGTGTGAGTGGGTTCACGCACGTTTGCTCGCAGTTGTTTGTGGGTATGTTTGTGTGTGTGTCTGACGATGTGGAGAAAAAAAAGATCTTCATGCTTATTAGCGATAACAATGCGCAGCTGTCATGCTAACTTAATACATGGTGTGTTGAAAGTTGCCATTCTTGCCTTAGTGGAAAAACACGTTCGAGGTTATGTTGTTCATAATAGATTTGTGGTGTTATTGTTCTACCTACCCACTTAGGCCAGTGGGTGCTGACATAAATTGTAAAAGGCGTTTGACAGGGAGCAGCCACAAACCAGAACATAAATAGCATCAGGCCTTAACTTGGCTGGTTAACACTTTGAATGGCAACATCAGAACACACCTGTAGGCTACGTGTTAATAGCTGGGCTTTGTTACTCGCATTGCCCAAGCCTGATCCAAAGGTCAGATTGTATGAGGCAATAGCAGTTAAAGGGTTAAGAAATGCTCCTTTTTGGTAAAACTTATAAAAGGTCCGTTTGATATACAGCACAAAAGTTAAAACATGATTATGGTGCTTGATGTCTAGAGACCTACTGCATTTCAGTACTGACTTTCAGTATTTGTCAGATACTATGACATATGCTTATCTACACTGAGTCTGTTGTATAAGAGCGGAGCACTGTTAAAATGTTTCATATTGTCCTGTGTTTACCTTAGAGAGAATCTAGTTACAGTCTTTCAGAGAGTTCAAATACGGCAGAAACTCTATAGGTGACCCATTATTTGTTTGTATGTGTGCACACACATTGTGTGTGCATATGTGTGTATGTGTGTGTGTGTTTATGTGTACCTAGTACGCAAGTGTATGAGAACTGATGATACCTGTGTGAGACTTCTGCCCTTTTCATCGCCTCTCTCTAAATCGCATGAACAGAGAGATTGTGACATTTCCCCTGTGCCTGTGCCTTTTGTCTCCACGTCACTTTGTTCCCTGTCCTCCTAACTGAACTGGTTTTCTCTGAACAATGCGTGAAAAAGACGATGAGCCGATTGCCTATTGTTGACATTTTGCCCTGTAGGCTAATGGCACATTGGAGTGCAGTGAAGCTCTCACCGCCTGGGAGCCGGTAAGGGAGGCGGCTGGGCTGACCAAGGCCACCCTGGACATGTGGTGCACCATCAGCTTGCACCCTGTCATGGAGGCCTACGCCACAGCCCAGATTGTCTATGACAACCTGAACATGAGTGTGAGTCAATTAAACTGTAATTAAGTGGGAAACTGCAATTAAACTTATGTTATTCAGTCAGAGGATCAGACAAGATTGAAGGGGGGGTGTTACATTCTGAAGTGATCCCTCCGACAAGATAAGAGTATATAGATAAGAAAAACTAATTTCAAATGTGATTAACATTTTCACCACTTGGTGGCAGTGTTGATTCACCGAGCAAGCGGCCAGTAACAAACTGCCAGTAACCCTCCCTCTCTACTGTATGTTGCCTGTACAGCACATGGGTGTGGGACCAGCCTCTGCCAGCGCCACGGCTGCCAAGATTGTCGCGGCTGTACAGTCTCTCTACCAAGTCAACGTTAACCGCTCACTTGTGACAGAACAGCTCATCATGGTTTTCTCCAGCCAGCTCTCCATGCTGGCAGGCCAGCCTCTGAGCCCCGAGGCACAGCTTCACTGGTACAAGCAGTTCCAGGACATGCAGCTGCAACAGAGGTGACTATCACGGCCATGATGCCCCTATCAGATGATAGTGATGATTGGTAACATGACGTGCTCTGTGTCCAAACACTCTGTAAGGTTTTCATCTCATGATTTACTACATGTTTTAAAGGAAACATCCACCCTAAAACACTTCAACACTGCATTGCAGATACAGACCTGTTCATGTGAATAGTGATATGCTTTGTTTCTCTAAGCATTCTGAATGAAATGAAGACGATCCAGAGCCTCCTGCCTCCGAACAGCACGGCCCAGGCCTATATATCTGTCTTCATTAACATCACTCACTTCATCTTGGAGTCTGGCCAAGGCAAGTCAGCTTCTCAGTGTCACTGTAGGTGTACAGCATGTTGTGTCCTAATGCACTCTGATGGAGTGGAGGTAGCATCATGAACTTCATTATTCAATAATGTTTCACGCCTCTCCGCCAGACAGTCTAAGCACTTTGGGCCAAAGGGGCATGGTGTGTCCTATTGTGAGAACAAGTGTCCTCAAAAAAATAAAAAATAAAAATCAATCAATGTCTTCGCTTTGTATGGAGTACAGAGTATAACAGTGTTTTCTATTATTTCAGGCAACATGAGTCTCTGGGCAAGTTTTGAGAGTGGAAATCTACCTGTAATTATTAGTCAGGTAAGGCCTGAAAAACTCTGTTACATCTGTGTGAAATATTTGTTCTCGCTTTACTAAAGTTTAGTGTAATTTGATTTAATTTGTGTGGAAAATGAAACATCCTGTAGGTCTGCAGGTGGAACATCAGACCAGTACAAATATAATGCTCATAAAAAGACATAGTCATAGTCATTTGTTGCCTTTTGGTGTTTTTTGTTCATAGTCACCTGTGAACAAAAGGCAACAAATACTGTAGATTAACGCACAGTTACAAACCACGCCTGACTACATACCAATCATCAAAGCACTGATGTATCATTCATCATCACAGACATCATGTCAAACACAAAACGGTCTCATCATCTTATCAAGGTGGTGTCTCTGGTAGCCTTTCCATCAGCACATAGCATTCTTGTCATATTTCAGTTAGTCATGTTTATGAATCACATGAAATCCATCTTTCAGAAATGTAACTTTGTCTTTTCTCCCCTTTTTTCCTGTTCAGATGGGCAAACTCTTAAACACTCTCTTGCCCCTTCTAACGGGAGGCTCAGGCTTACAAATAACCATTCCACCTCTGGAGGGCTTCGCTGATCTCGCTCATGTCCTGGAGCAGGTGATGACTGGGAAGGCAAACCAAGACACCTGGAACAAGTAAGTTTAACTATTACTTGCCAGGGAAATAAGCCAAACAAGTAAATAGGGTGTTGGTTAGATAGCACCTTAATGATGAATCTCAGGCTCTCTGTGAATGTGAGATGTCTTGTGAGTTTATTTAATAGTTGTGTTGTCCAGTTGCCTCTGTGATTGCCCTAAATTAAATTCCTCCTGTGTTTTGTTACAGAATTGAAAAGATGCTAGAAGCCCTACTGTCTACTTTGAAAGGGACACCGCTTTGGGACGGTATCCCGCCTGTTGCCTCACTGTTGGAGAAAGTTATAGGAGCCGTGGTTAACAACTCGCAAGCAGAGAATGGTGAGAACGCCACTGAACAGCAAGGCTATTGGCTTACATGTATTACATGTATATGTCTCAAAGTGATGATCTAGAATCAGTATGGCCATTTGGGTCATGATGGACGTTATAGACAAGGATAGCCTGGTTGGTGATCCTGGATCATCACTGTTACTCAAATAAAACCAACAAGGACCTTTGTCTCAAGGATGCATAATTATTTCCTGTGTAAGACCTACAGTATGTAGGTAACATGTAGCAAATATCACATAGCACCTCTAGACATAGGTTTTATCATCTCTACCATACACATTTCAAGGACATACCTTGAAACAAACTGAAGCAATTGTTCCAAAGTGAGTTTTCTACCATTTCAAAAATATGACATAACCTCACAAAATGATTGTGTGAAATGAAAACATTACTGAGGCTATTACCTCGCTTAAACATACCAGATAGCAACATTTTAGAGGATGTAGTCCGTATTTTTCATATTTCAGTAATGAACAAGACGTATCATTGTTTTTTCCCAAAATGTGTATATAGAACTTCGGAGCGACGCCCTTCAAAATTGTCAAAATGTCTGTCTTTTATTCCCCTCAGTGTTCATACTAAGTCTCCAAATGCCCATAACGACCCTGATGGCAGATATTGTACATTCTGTGAATAGCAGTCACTTCAACTTGTCTGATGTGTCGGAAAGAATGCAGGTGGCCATCGAACTCACGGTGCAAGCCGCCCATCAGGTTAGACTGCCTCTATCTGTTCTGCCTGACTGGTTCCCAGAGAGAGAATGACATAGCGTGCATCGACATGCTTGTGTGTGTGAGTGGGTTCGCGCACGTTTGCTCGCAGTTGTTTGTGGATGCGTTTGCGTGTGTGTCTGACAGTTGTGGTGTTACTGTTCTACCTACCCACTTAGGCCAGTGGGTGCTGACATAAATTGTAAAAGGCGTTTGACAGGGAGCAGCCACAAACCAGAACATAAATAGCATCAGGCCTTAACTTGGCTGGTTAACACTTTGAATGGCAACATCAGAACACACCTGTAGGCTATGTGTTAATAGCTGGGCTTTGTTACTCGCATTGCCCACGCCTGATCCAAAGGTCAGATTATACAAAGCAATAGCAGTCAAAGGGTTAAGAAATGCTCCTTTTTGGTGAAACTGATAAAAGGTCCGTTTGATATACAGCACAAAAGTTAAAACATGATTATGGTGCTTGATGTCTAGAGACCTACTGCATTTCAGTACTGACTTTCAGTATTTGTCAGATACTGTGATTGTGACATTTCCCCTGTGCCTTTTGTCTCCATGTCACTTTGTTCTGTTTCCATCCCTCTCCTCCTAACTGAACTGGTTTTCTCTGAACAATGCGTGAGAAAGACGATGAGCTGATGAGCTGCCTATTGTTGACATTTTGCCCTGTAGGCTAATGGCACATTGGAGTGCAGTGAAGCTCTCACCGCCTGGGAGCCGGTAAGGGAGGCGGCTGGGCTGACCAAGGCCACCCTGGACATGTGGTGCACCATCAGCCTGCAGCCTGTCATGGAGGCCTACGCCGCAGCCCAGATTGTCTATGACAACCTGAACATGAGTGTGAGTCGATTAAACTGTAATTAAAGAGTAACTAAACCCCAAACCCAAATCTTTGGTGATGCCTGACACCTAATGGTGAAAAGTAGGGTTGGAAAGTTAGCCATCGGTGTGTGAATGGGTGAATGTAGGCATTACTGTAAAGCGCTTTGAGTGGTCAGTAGACTAGAAAAGCGCTATATAAATGCAGTCCATTTAACAAAAGTAGGGTACTGCACTGGCAATTTGCTATTGGCTGCTTTTTGTGCCAGGTGATGTCACCACCTGTTGTATTCTATAGAGGGTGACATCACAGGGCACAGAAACCAGCCAATAGCAGATGACCAGTTCAGTACCCTACTTTTCACCATTAGGTGTCAGGCTTCACCACAGATTTAGGTGGGGTTTAGTTACTCTTAAAGTGGGAAACTGCAATTAAACTTATGTTATTCGGTCAGAGGATCAGACAAGATTGAGGGGGGGGTGTTACATTCTGAAGTGATCCCTCCGACAAGATAAGAGTATATACAGTAGATAAGAAAATAGAACAGCAACTAATTTCAAATGTGATTAACATTTTCACCACTTGGTGGCAGTGTTGATTCACCGAGCAAGCGGCCAGTAACAAACTGCCAGTAACCCTCCCTCTCTACTGTATGTTGCCTGTACAGCACATGGGTGTGGGACCAGCCTCTGCCAGCGCCGCGGCTGCCAAGATTGTCGCGGCTGTACAGTCTCTCTACCAAGTCAACGTTAACCGCTCACTTGTGACAGAACAGCTCATCATGGTTTTCTCCAGCCAGCTCTCCATGCTGGCAGGCCAGCCTCTGAGCCCCGAGGCACAGCTTCACTGGTACAAGCAGTTCCAGGACATGCAGCTGCAACAGAGGTGACTATCACGGCCATGATGCCCCTATCAGATGATAGTGATGATTGGTAACATGACGTGCTCTGTGTTCAAACACTCTGTATGGTCTTCATCTCATGATTTACTACATGTTTTAAAGGAAACTTCCACCCTAAAACACTTTAAAAAAACAGTTATTTGCAATGTACCTTGCATTTTGTGCCCATTTTGTTGTTTGGTGGTGTATTTTTCTTATTCCTGTTTGATAGCAGAAGATTTTTCACCTATATAAAACAACATAGCTATATAAAACAATGGTACATGACAGGTGTCAGTCCCTCAGAATCAAAGCGCAGGGGCTTCTTTCCAGACTCACCATTTTGCACCGACATTCAACAATCATACAGGGAGAAATCCATCGTAGAAGAGGCAGAGAGACCAATTTCTCCACCCACAGTAGCCTCAATAGACCAGAATGCAATGCCTCAAGACATGTTGTTGTTTTGAGTAATAGGCACAACTCACTTTTTCACTAAATGAAGTAGATGAGGCCGGTTGAGGGAAAGTGGATACAGCAAAAGAAATTACAACACTTAATCACAAAATAACTCCCGGAACATATTGAACATCACAGTTTAATGGTATATAGCAGTATATTAACTGAGGATGGAATTTTCCTTTAATTCTGCAGTAGGGAAGGCAGTCAGCTGCTGTAATATAGATAACAAATATGTGTGCACGTGTGTGTGAGTCGTACAGTTGCATGCGTACACACACACATACACATAACTGTATACACACACATGCACACAGACACATCACCTAGGCATGAACTCACAGCTCCATTTGCAGTTGTTATATTATCCACATGCACCAGAGGCAAGTCAATTTGATTTATACAAAATTACACGAGAGGATTGGAGCGATCACATTCGCATTCCGCTTGATTAATTTAGTTTGACTCTTTGCCTGAAAACAGGCAGGTCTGCACAGATAGCGGCTTAACCGTGATTCAGCTAGCCGAGACACCCTCTTAAAATTGATTTCCCTTTATGCGCCAGCTGTAATAATGAACTGGGCATGGTGATAAGGATCACATTCTGCATATCTCAGGGAATCAATCAAGTCTGACTGCATGAGTTATAGATCATTGATCACAGTGGAAAGACTCCAAAGTCTATTATCTAGGCTGAAATGAGAAAACTATGTGAATAAGTTTAAAGCACAATGATGATGAATTATGATTACTTCTGGCTCAAACTGAGAAATTATAGCTCTATGGAATTATTGTATTGAGGAAGTAACAAAAAAGCGCATGGGTTGCATTGCACGAATATTCAGGTTGGCAGTGAGTATTCTTTTGGTCTACACTGCTGAAACACTTAAAGTCTTCATTCTGTTGTCCATAGAACTGCTTAGGTTCTGTCACCTCACCTCAATTTTACTAATTGATAGAGGTCACGCATGCGCTAACTGGAAGAATGTACAGTAGTGTATCAGTGCAAACTATCTGAAATCTGTACTTAACCCAACATTCATCGTCTTTCTTCTCTCTGCAGTTTGGCTTCCATCAAACTGCTCTCAGATCAGCTGCTGAGCATGGCCCCCGCCCTCCAGCCTTATGTACAGTCCATAGAGAAAACCCTGCACCACATCCTGAACAACTACCAGCTCGTTCAAGACGGCAGCTCGGCCCAGGACCTCTTCCAAGAAGCTGCAAAGATCTTCCTGACCTCCATGAACCTCACCTCTGACCCCTTTTTCTCCATGATGTGGGGAAACTTCTCTGGACTCAATGAGATGTCCCTTACCCAAATAATGAAGGGGGTCGTCAAATTGATTGTCCACATGAAGGTATTTGGGGATGTGCCTATGGTTTACCAAGCCATGGAACAGTTTGTGGCCTCCAACAACACCAGGCTGCTCGTGGAGAAGGTTGTCGAGTTGTTCGCTTGGTGGAACTCCACCCAAGCCTCTGGGATGGATCTGCTGACCCAGGTCCTGCCCAAAATATGCGACGCCTTCAGGGCTTTCTTCTCCATCCTGACCCAGATGATCCAGGACCTGCCGGCAAGCTTGGAGCAGTTTAAAGACCTAGCCGAGAACATCATTGCGATGCTGAGGCAGATAGCAAGCACCAGCGATCTTCTGGCCCCCATGGACTACTACCTGAGTCACCTTCAGGAGCAAATGAAGGGGGGCGGCCCGGTCAGACGCCGACGTGAGGCCCCAATGATGCCAATGAGGGAGCCCATGGATGACTTCATAGACCTCTTCTATATCGACTACCCCGCCTTGTTCAAAGCCGTCTCTGTCCAGCCCACCACAGAAGAACTCATGGAGACGGCCCACGTGTTCTTCGCCAACCCCGACCTGGGTGTGGTGATGAAGGGGGCGACTAGGGGCATGCCGTGGGGCTTGAATGTCTCCAGGGAGGAGACCATTGATGCCGCCCTTGGGGTGCTCTCCTACCTCACCCTCCCCAGCCTGTTTCAGATGTAAGGGCATGCTGTTAACACTGTACCGCTGCTATCGACCACTGAGGCCTGTTTACACTGGCTGAAATATAGATTTAGGAATAAAAAAAACAAAACAAAACAGAAATTGCTCTTTTTGTTTTAGTGCACACTAAAACAAAACGTGCCAGGATCTAGATTGAGGTTTAAATTTGCCCCTAGAGATGTGATGTGGAGAGTCTGCAGCTGCTTTGCATCTTGACGTTTTATGTGCCTTGATTTTCCCCATGTTATGTCCCTGTTTCATATACTGTATATATGTATATATATATATATATATATATATGTATATATATATATATAAAACCTTTTTTAATCAGCAAGTTACTTCAAAGGAAAAGCTGTGATTGTCTTCAGTGCAGTGTCTGAATCAAAACAGACACTACGTTTTATCAGATCAGTACGCATGATTTTGAATACTGAATTAAGTACTCGACCTATATAAAGTAAAGAATTATAAATGTTCCCTTGAAATAAACTATATAACTATTTAATCTTTCTCCAGGTCATCAATGGACCTGCTGACGAATGCCGTTGATATGCTTCCTGAGGGCTTCCCATTCTCCTCGGCAGTAAAGAACTTCATCAGAGGCCTTGCCGGTGAATCTCAAGGTAACTCCATTTCTCTTCATTTGCCGTATGACTCCACCGGTTCTGTAGCTCACTCACTCGCTGGGTGGTGAAAGGCCGCCTGGATCGAGGGCAGCTTTACGATGAGAAATGTACGTCACACGCTCATTAGTTAAACGGGGGAATCCCCCACGTGGAGGATCCGTTACTCTCCTCTTCCCCTCATTTCTTCCCATATCTTTGCTTCGTCCTCACTGTTTCTCCAAATTAACTTTACCCAGTGATGCCTTGATGCATTTCCTCCCACTCAAACTTAGTGTAATCGTTGCTGTGCTGTACCAGCTGTGACAGTCTTTGGGACAGTATGTATGTATGGACACAGTATGTCAGCCTATGTAATCCAGGAGCCACACAGCTTGGAACCCTGCCACCTTTTTCTCTGACCTTCATAGCTGTTGCAAGTCCATGGCGAGACCATAACAGGTTTTGTTAATGCTGTTGTTATTGTCTACATGATTATAGTGCATCATAATTCATTCTGGAGATACGAGTGATAAGACTTCACGTCGGCTTAGCTGGAGCTCCGAGGAGCCCCAAAGCCATATGGCCCTCCTCCAGCAGAAAGCCACTCAGCACCTTATTAAATCTCATTAGCAAAGTAGAATTCAATCACTTATCCCATGCTCCCTCCCTAAATGCCTCCGCTCGCACCCACACAAGTGGACGTCTATGACCTGCTTTTAATTGGCTGCTGTGCTTGTGTGATAATGTTTATAGTGCATAGAATTACTCTGCAAGCAGCAACAGCCTCACTTCTCCGCAAACCTCACTCATATTCTCAACGCACGCCGAGCGAGCTGCTGTAATTGCAGAGGCCTCTAGGTGTTGAGCACCCCGAGATTAAATATCACCATGGTCTAAATTTGGCCTAATTAAATATTCTGTCATCACATCTTGCCGCCTTAGGTGCTGCCTTTCTTAGGGCTTGTCAGATGTGTTTTAATGCACGACAGCATCCGGCGCCGCTGGCCCTTCTGGCCCCATCAGTCCTGCGCCGGGCTCCACTTTAAGCACATCATTTGCTGCTCGCCGCCTGACGACGCTGCCCCCGAAATGGTGCTAGTCGTAATGAAGCCCAGTGGGACGTCATGTTATTCTGTCACCTTGCAGACCCCGCTGCCCTCCTTCTCCCTCTCTTGTCCCCGTCTCCCTGTCTCTCTCTAATAACCTCTTTCCTCTCTCTTTCTCTCTCTCCTTCCCTCCCTCCACAGAGAACCTGATCCTCATGCAGCAGACCATCCAGACAGCCTTTGAGCTCTTCAACACCAGCCTGACAGACGAGCGCTTCACAGGGATACTCAGCCGCCTGACGTCCCAGGTCTCTGCACCACCACTGCCACGCGTCCGTCATTCATTAACACACGGGCAAAATAGCGCTTGAATGCGTCTGAAGACACTTTTGAGGCTGATTAAGTGTCTCAACAAGCGCACTTAGCACAAATACTTCAAACATTTGTAATTATCTTGAAATATCTTAAAATAATATCCCTGCTGGCTAGAGCATAGCACTTGTTGTAAGAGCGGATATTTTTGGAATGAAAACACCAATAGCCTTTATTTTGTGCCAATACTTAGTGTCTTTAAATTTGACCATTTCGTGCCAAAAAATGCACACAAAAAAAAGTACAAGTATTCAGTCTTTCCCTTCAGAAATGTGTTTTTGTCAGTGTGGGAAAGCCTTTGAGACGGCATCATAAGACACTAAAACCCTCCAGTGAAACCCAGGCTAATGAAATTCTTTCACTTGTATTGCAGTTCTTTAAGGCAGGGTGAGGCAGATTTCTTTGCAGATTTGAAACCTTAATCCTAAAGTCCTAAAAACCCTTGAGTAAAATTCTCCCACACCACACCAGGCAGGAGGGGGTGGGGCTAAGTGGATGGTGGGGGCCATCCACCATATCAGAAGTGGATGGCAATGACTGGCCAATATCCTATTTTTAGCAAAAGGCCAATATCAGCCCTATACCATATTTTGTCGGCCATTGTTATGTATTTTCAGTATTTAGGTGTCTAAAATATCAGATTTACAACTAACCAAACAATCCCTATTGCATGTGATTAATCCTTTGGTGGCTATGAGACTTCCCAAGCAGCTCCTTCTTGTGCTTACAGTGCGTGACTGATTGTGTTGCAGGTGTGTGTATTGGAGGAGATGGACTCCGTGCGTCAGCTGATGCAGCTTTTGTCCGTGGATCCCGACCAGCTGTGCCGCACGCTTCTGCCCAGCCTGCAGATCCTGGCCCAGAGTCTGAGGAACAGGTCCGAGCTGTCCGACGCCCTCTTCCAGACCCTCATCGGAGACCCCGGCGCCTACGACATCAACGCAAACTGGTACAACGCTATTCTAATAGTTTCTGAAGGTTTATCTGCTTAGTTAGATAGCATACAGTAGGGAGTGGCAGGAAAGACAGAGAGGAGATAAAGTTTCAAAGGGCTTTACATACCATCATATACATGTCATATACCATACTACATCATACATATACATACTACATATATATACACATCATACACATCCTATACTAAGTCTTATACATACTTCACATCGTTTACTATATCATCATACATATACAATAATGCCTGCCAGCATTATTTTACACAAAAGAAATGTTTCCTAGACACAATTTGTTTGTTTACCTCTTGATAAAAATGCATAAATCTGTGTGTGTGTGTGTATGTGTGTGTGTGTGTGTATGTGTGTATTACAGGACCTCTGTATTAAGCGAAGGTTTCGGCTTTAACACCAGCAGCCTGAGGATTCTCAATATTAACGTCACCTCCCCAGGCAAGACCCTTCTCTATGTCACTTTATGACAGTATAATTTCACAATATTGGCATCATGCAGCTGGAAATTCACCTCACTGTTATATTCAAAGCAGTAATCTACTCTATAGCCATTTCTTCCACATAGACCGTATCTCTCAGTGCTGATTCTGTATTGTTTTGGGTGGGATTGCTTGGTTGGTTAATTGATCGAATGAATTGACTAACACACTAATGGAAAATACAATGCAGAGAGCACACTACAACACATACAGAAAACATATGAAGAGTCCATATCCAAAATGCTATATATCTATTTAAAAAGTTATTAACTGTTAGCATTTTGTCAGCCAATAGTAAGTTATGAACTTTCCTTTAAAAACTAGTGTAATTTGTCTTAATTTTGTGCTATCAATAATTTTATTACAGTAGATTTGTTTTCTTTTTTTTGAATGTCACTCCCCCAATAAAGATTAGTGTTAGACTGATATTGTTGTATTGAAGCTGCCGTTAGCCAGTATTTTATGCCAAAATTAAATACTTTCATGCCAAAATGTTACAAGTGTTCAGTGTTTCCCCCAGAGTTTTATTCTATTCAGGGTGGAAAAGCCTCTGAAACAGCATTTAGACCCTCATAGGACTCTAAAACTCCCCATTGAAACCCAGTCTAATGAAATTCCTTTGGGGTTAGTAGTTAAGGCAGGGTGGCCTATTGCACCTATTCAAAGGTAGAGAAACTCTGGGATACATTTAATTGAAGCCTTTAAGTGAAGAAATAAAAGAATAAATGAAATGTCCAAAGAATACATTTTCAGTCCAGGTTTTCCAGACTGTTTTTATGTCTCTGTGGTCAGGATATATTCTCTCTTTATTCTAATCCTAATAAAGATTGTTCATCATAGCACTTATATCTGTACCTTTCTCCAGGAGTGGTGAAGGTAGGGGAAATGCTGAGGAATAAAACAGCTTTTGTACTGGATGTTCAGCGGCACGTCGGCATCGACCCCCATACTCTCAACCTGCTGATGGAGACCACACTGCCAAACAACAACTTAGTGGTGAGGCCAGGGACTCTCTCTCTCTCTCTCTCTCTCTCTCTCTCTCTCTCCCTCTTTCTCTCTTTCTCTCTCTCTGTCTCTCTCTCTCTCCCCCTCTTTCTCTCTCTCTCAAACACACACACATACATATATGAATGCACAAACATACGCATGCAAACACTTACTCATTGCCTCATTGATTATGAAGAAGCGTTGTCAGGCTGCACATAAGTCATGCGCTGCAGGGGAGAATATTTAAATTTCCCCTGTTTCCCCCTGGGTTGCCAGGTTTTGTGACAAGTTTTCGCAGATTGGCGTGCTCATCTTCCCTTTAAGAGAAGCACTGACCTTTAATTTCAAGGAATTAAAAATATATAGGCTTAAAAAGAAACATAGCGTAGATCAAATAGGCCTAAAAGCAGTGCCATATTTCCAATTATATGGCAGCCTTTTATTATATCAGCATATTATATGGATTTGCATCATCGCATTGGTCATTCATTAAGCCTATAACAGGCTAATCTGTGTTTTCATTTCATTTGATTTCAATATCAAGTGCTATAATTTAGAAATGGCTTGAAGCATAAGAGGTTGCCTCTATTGAATCCAATATCAGTTAGGCTAATTAAAATGAAGTTGTCTTTACAGTGGGTATTGAATGCAATCCTAATGAAAAACGCACAGTGGCTGCTGTACTGACGCCACTTTTTCTTCAAAGCAGACACGGTGTAGCAGAAAAACCACAGAATTCTGCAGATGTTAGGGACCGCCTCTTTTTTTGGGAACTCTGCCCCACACGTCTAGCTGCTCCAGAACCACCTGGCGAGAGCTTAGGTGCACGGACAAGTCTGATAAAGTCTGATAAATCCCCACTACGTTCAATTACCTCAACTCTGAGTACAAGCCTCAGCGAACAGAACCTTTGATTTCTACAAAAGGTCTTGAAGACTGCAAGACCAAAGCGTCAAATTAAACTCGAGAGATGATTATCCTTTATTTTGTATCGTGAGCGCTTCGCTATGTTTTCGAAGTAGCACCTCTTTTCTGCGAGTCATATGGGAATAACTGTCAGAACAACTTGATAGTTAAAAGCATCGACTTGTTTGAAACCGTCGAAGGTCGACGTTGAAATTATTTTCTGTAGACTTTGGTAGCTCCTGGTCAGCTTTTTCACACTTAACACACTTCCACTAGCAAGTACTTGTGCCCTGCCATGACATTTTAAGAGTTCAGGTCATAGAAATAGGGGCCAAATCCCAAGTTCCCAAATATTATTTTACCCCCTGAAATCTGAGGTGAATGACATTTTCTAGTAGTATTCACCAACTGAAATCTGAGGTGAACAGTCTTTTCAAGTAGGAGGCTGGTATCTACTGTCTTTCCCATGTGACATGAATGCACCATTACAGCATGGATCATCTTGCACCTGTCTCCTTTAATGTCCTGGAACAGATCCTGTCCTGGCTGGTCAACCTGCAGCACTGCAAGAACTCAGCATCCCTGAACATGAACCAGACAGAGGCGATCATCTTCAGGACTCTGTGCTCCATGTCCCCCGAGCAGTGGTACAGCTTCTTGCTGCTGATGGCGCAACATCTCAACGTGGAGAAGGTCATCTACACCGTAAGGCTAGGTTCAGACTATGTCATTCGTCAGAAGAAAAAGTTTTATACTTTTTATGCTTTTTTTCTTCGTTCTGTAAGCATTTGAGGCTTTTTATAGGTCTGGCAAAACAAATAATGTCATATGAAGCCATATTTGAATGTAACACCTCTCTGAAACAATCCTAGTTTCAGTATTCTTTTGTTTTTGAATTCCTGGAAATTACAAATGTGTCAAATGGCAGCCGGGAAGAGCAAAGGGACTGCAGAATGTCCCTCTGAAACTGCAGCATCCAAAGAGGTTCTCTAATAAAGCTGGCTTTCTATTTCAAGTGGCGTTCAAAATGTCCTCTCAGTGACTTTAAATTGGAGAAAGCATCTGTGCCCGCTGCCTTAAGTGTCAGCTAGTTTCTCCTTTTAGGGAAATCCCACTTGCTGTGCTCCATCTCGTTAGCTCGACTGGGGTCAACCAAATGATTTCAAAGGATTTAAAGATTCAAACCATGAAGTAAGGACAGGCACGGAGAGGGAAAAATGGCAAAATCTGCAGTATGCTCAATTTCAAAATGTACAGTGAAACTCAACTAGCTTTTAAAAGAGGCCTAGAAGACAAAGCAACACCTGACAATGAAATGTGGTGTTTAGAAATGCATAATTAAGATGTAATATTTCATTTTAATAGCACATTATAGGGTGCTATTAGCCACAGAGCACACACGTTTTTACAGCCATTGCTTGTTGGGACTCTGGCTCCATTATTCTGCTTCAGGCATTTTTTTTTTTCTTTTACAGTTTTTATTGTCTTGAATTTTTGATGTTCTTGTTCTGTGTAATTTACCACACAGCTTTTTTTAGCTGCCTTGTTTACCAAAGTTTATTTGAAAAAGAGGTTCAACTGAGTGTGAATGCCCTTGTTAAATGTAGTTTAAAAGAAAAGACAGGGAAAAAAAGAAGAACTTGCCGGTCCAACATGTGGGACCATCATTACAAACAGCCAAGTTTTATTCAAACCCACAGAACTTTATTTTAAATTCTAGTCAAGATCCCAAGGTTTCCAAAGATATCAGACATGTCAAGCTGAATTACAGGGAAATGTGAACAAAATGGTGCACAAGACATCTAGATGTTTTCCATTTAATGTAATGGTGCAGCCATAAAAAAAGGCGCCTTGGGTGTCAATATATCACTCAATATAAGCAGCTAGAGCTTCAATGAAGCGTTGGGTAGAGCAGATACAGAATATGTATGTGACATTGTTGTACAGTATGGAGAAAATGTTTTATTCTAACTTCGAAGCTACTTAAGATGAAATTTAAGGGGAAACTCGGGGTGCGAGGGGTCAAAGGAAAAGGAAGGTTGAGCAAAGGAAAGAAAAGGAAAGCTGTAAGAAACATGTGATCACTTTGGGGCCCTTCTCCCCAGATGGTGTTGTCCGAAGACATGCAGAGCCTGGTGGGAGTCATGCTTCAGATGGTGACGTTCCTGACCGACATGATGAGCAATCTGCTGCCCGTCGTCAGTCAGCTGCAAGACTACCTGCTCTCCATCCAGGACCTCAAACTGGCGGCCAACCCCGAGTTTCACAATGTGAGTCCGCATCACTACTGTATGTCCCTGAGAAGGCTAGTTGAGAAAGTGTGTGTATGTGCGTGTGTGATCACCAAAAACAAAGGGTGCAAATATTCCTGTGACCATAGAATGGTCATGTAAGAGTGAAGCACCAAGAGAATAGTTCTGGTTGATGCTGGTTGATGGCGCACAAACAATTATCTTGCCTTTTTGCCAAGATTAGATTAGATTAGATTAGATTTTATGGCTCAGTAAAAATTCATATTAAAACAGCTTTAGGAACTGTTGTGCACTGATCTAACTTGACCCAATGGATGTAATGATGCATCAACATCGTGTCAAATCTAAGTTTCCATCTCTGTTTTTGCCCCAGGTGATGAGAGGTCAAAAGTTCAGCATGTCTAGCAGAGCCACGTTCGTCACCCTCTCTCGAGCACTGTGCAACAACGGCATCCTGGCTGTGTTCGGGCTCGCCAAGACGCCCATCATGTCGGAGTCGGACCCCTCCTCGCCCAACGTCCAGCAGAGGCAGGAGATGATCGAGAAGTTCAAGATCCCGCGCAACGCCAGTACGTTGGGAGGAGGCTTTGGGGCTTTTGCATGCAGAGAAATCCAATATGAAGTATACTCAAGTATCGTTGTGTTACAGACAGTGCCTATTGGTCTGAGATACTGTTTGTCTTTGAGGTATTCTTTTGAGGAAAACGCAATTATAAATCAGTGATTGGATATGGCATGTTTTGGTGTCAATAGAGCTACTTTTTAACTGTTCAGCTTTTCCTGTGTTAATATACGCATACTCAGTTATGATATGCAATGTAGATTTTTTTTACTAAAAGCAGCCACAATTAACTCATACATCTCACACATAATATCCATATCTATTGTATGGTGTCAAAAAGATCTGTTATTTATATACTTCAAAGAGAAATTTTAAAGCAGCGCTAGGCAAGATTTTTTATGTAAAAACACACCTGTCTAATCAGCCTAAATCACCAAGTGGGGTAGGAACAGAGGAGAATGTCCCATCCCCACTAACTGAGAAGCCCTCTTTGCCCAAATGAAATTCACATTATATGATTTGTTGGTTTTGAAGTCTTCGAAATTCAACAGTTACCTCTCTCTGCCACTTGGGGCCGCCAGTGTGCGAAGTTGCCTAGTGCAGCTTTAAGCTCGAAAACAACAATGATGCTGAATTGTTATGAAAAAAGTTCTTATCAAAAAGTTAAAGATTCGTCCATAAGGCCTATTATCCGTGTGAATACTGTCTGTCTGATGGTTTTCCTCCATTCTCCCCTTCCGCAGCTCCATTCTGTATGAACCTCTACCTGGATATGGTCAATACAACAGGGGGAGCCATCGCCTGGGCCTTCCTCAAGCCCATGCTGATGGGGGACGTCCTGTACACCCCTGACACACCCGCCACCAGGGCCATCATGAAGAAGGTACGCACATACTCTACATGAATGCATTGCACACACACATAGACAACACAACCACTTTCACATTATAACACTATCCCCATCCCTTCCTTTCCCCAGTCCAACAGCACTTTGCAGGAGTTTGCAAACCTGAAGAGGTACTCCGAGGACTGGATCGAAGCCTCCAACTACATCATAAAGTCTGCCAAAATACTCAGCGACACTCTGCCAATGCTGCAGGTATGAAAACTCGGCACCGGCTTCTCTATCTCTGTCTTTCCCCGCCTGGGCTCTGCACTTGTCCTCTGTGAAAGTGTGCAGATAAACTCTGCAGTGGCCTTCGCAAAGTTTCGGCAGCTGAATCTTGATGTTGTGCGATGTCTCCTCCACCCCCCCCCCTCCCCTCTATCCTCCCGGCAGAATTCCCTCGGCAATTCCTTTGTGAAGAATTTCATTGAGATGCAGACGGACATCAATGTCGACAACATGAAGGAGACGCTCAGCAACTTCTGTGAGTGTGCATTTGAAGGTCTTACTTTTGAAAGCTGCAGATACCCAGGCTCACCCCCTTGCATCCCTCGCTCACTTATTGCCTGTAAAATATCCACGCTATCAGAAAATGACCCTGCTTCTAAGGTTTATAGGAATCATTTCATTCAAATTCAAACTGAATTTCTCACTGTCTCTCTCCTTTTGGATTAAATAGTATAGCTTGAACACATTGCACGTACTCGATTATGCACGTTGCATGCTCATTTTATTTATAAGATTTGATTATATCATATTTTGTCGAGTTGCCTTGTATTTTCATTTATTTCATTTATATTCCTATAACTTCGCAGGGTAAAGTAGTTCTCTGTTCGCATAACAGAGAAGAAAGCTTTGAACATGCTATTTGAAGTGGCATTCAGTCAAACAGACACACCATATATCACTTTGTAATTTGGTTTACAGCAAACTGACGTATCCCTCTCTCAATCTAAAAACCTGCTTGGAGTTCTTTTGCTGTTGTGTCAAGTTTTTAAGTTTGATTCTTCTTATTTTTTGTCAAAGCTAACATGACAACCTTGCTGGAGAAGAACAAGCACATCCTCAAGCAGATCACCACCTTGTCCAGCCTGATGGTGAACATCTCCTCCTGCATCAAGTTTGACCGCTACCGTGGCTACGACTCTGCCGACAAGCTCAACGCCGAGGCCCAACACCTGGCTAAAGACCGCAACCTCTACGCAAGTGAGTACATACTGCGTGTCACGGACAGGCCTCTTCTATTGAGATAATCCAGTCCATCTGGTCCATTGGACAGAGCATCCGGGACTTGTGATGGTTTCCATCTTGCCGAGAATAGATGTTGACATTTGCAGGTCATTGCTGGACAGCTAATGAGATTAAAGCAGGTGGATGTCGTCTTTATCCACCTGGCCCATTGGCGTACACTAACTGTTGTCGCTTTGCCCTGACTGGATTGGCCCTAGACCCAGATTACACCATTTCTGGTATTGAATAATCTTCCCTGGCATAATGTAATCTATCGGATTTTTCCAAAAACAGAAAACTCCACCCCAATTTTGTGCTCCAGCCAGACAAAAGCAAACACTCCCTGTCCCTTGTTCTATTACAGTGCAATACAGTACAGTGGCCCCTTTTTCTGACCTTATGTCTAACCCGACTGCTACAGGTTGTGTTAGGGTTTGTGTCAAAAGTGTATTTGGCCTCTGACCCCATTGAATGCAAATCCATTTACTTTTTGTAATCTTGTAAAGGTGTCTTGTCAGTTGATAATGAGCTGATTGGCGCAGTTTTGGAGATCCAGTCCAGGACACTGCAAAGAACCCACCAAGAGTTAGCCTGGTCCCTAAGGCATTTTGTTTGTTTTTGCTCTACATCTGTCCTTCTGTATACACTATCTGCAATAAAACGGTGCAATCTGTCTTTAAGGTGTCATCTTCAAGCTTCCCAAAGAAGAGGGCTCATCCAGCAAAAGTCAGGACAACTCCTCCTTTTCCTCCTCCTCCTCCTCCTCCTCCTCCCAAACCACCCTGCCTCCCAAAGTCAGCTACACCATCCGCATGCACATGGACAACGCCATGCGTACCGACCGGGTGCGCGACCCCTTCTTCATGAAGGACACGCACATCTCGGCCCGGCAGACGCTGCGCTACAACCGGGGCTTTGTCTACATGCAGGAGAGCATCGACCGGGCCATCATCGAGACCCAGACCGGACAGAGGGTCACGGAGCCGGCCGTGCAGCTGCAGCCCTTCCCCTACCCCTGCCACCTCCGGGACGAGTGAGTGGCCTGGACACATTGACACACACACACACACACACATACATGGACATGGTTCTATATGGATGCATGCACAGATACGTAGAAGGACACGCGCTGGGGGAATGTACAGGCACTGATGTGGAATAATGCATTCACTCGCATTATTCACTGACCACTTGGGAATGGCAATAAGTAGTCATTCATGGCAACCCTTTCACATGAAAATCGCCTTTGCGTCATGTGCATGATGATTCACCGCAATCATACATTCATATTTAAAGAACATGCACACACACGCTCATACACCCTTAAGACGTTTATTAACCTGTATATAAAGAACTTCCCTCATCTCCCTAGTGTGCATCCAGTCCAACGTGGGTTTGGCATAAACTTGCGCATTGACACAGTACATTGTTTCCAATAAATCATGCCGGAGCATAAAGCCTGTGTTTGTGCCTTGCCCCGGAGTGCTTCTTAAAGACAGCGTTGATATCTCATCTCAGTAGCACCAGCGGGCCTCTGTCTCTGGCTGGCTGCCTCCCGTCCAAGTGTGAGATACGGCGATCCTCGCTTTCTCCATTGCCCTGATTTATGACTCAACAACACAATTCCTGACATGAGAGCTGTGAAATATAACTCTGTATTACAAAAAACACAGCGCCGCATTCCCATGTGTCGTGGTCCAGATATGATGAGGAAAACATACAAAAATGGGGTTTTGAGAGTACATGGGGATCAAGACACGGCTGTTTACAATCCCCCAACCCTCTCTTTCTCTCTCTCTCTCTCTCTCTCTCTCTCTCTCTCTCTCCCCCTCTCTCTTCTCTCTCAAGCCAGTGGATGAATGACAGGCCCCTTTGAGTCCCTGTTGTTGACAGTGATTGGAGGTCATGTTTTCTAGGCATTTGACTGACAACTGTCATCTGTGGGCTTCCCCAGGTACCTGGAGGCGATCTCCTTTGTCTTCCCACTCATGCTGATGATCGCCTGGGTGCTGTTTGTGGCCGACTTTGTCAAGAAGCTGGTCCACGAGAGAGAGCTGAGGCTGCACGAGGTGAGGCTGGGGACTTTCAACCTTTTTTTTCTCCATACATAGCGGGTGAAAAATGCCACCGTGTTTATGCATTGCACACTGACTTCCGCCGTTTCCATCATGTCCTGTGATGACAATGTCCACTCCTCCTTTTTCTCTCTAGGCATCAGTTGCATTCATTGCTGAGAAAATCCCTATTGATTTTCCTGTTGACAAATACCAAAAATTCCTTATGAGCAATTAACTGTGTGAACTTTACTAGAACAGTTGATGAATGAATAAATAAGTAAATAAATAAATAAGTAAAATAAAGAAGGTAGATATAGATAGATAGATAGACAGATAAATAGATAGATAGATAGATAGATAGATAGATAGATAGATAGATAGATAGATAGATAACATATGCATCATTTATTTTTTTTGCATGTGACCTACCTATATATTCTTCAACTCACAATAAATTTGTATAAAATGTTGTAAAACCTCAATGTAATCTTATATCTCGTAATTATAATCAGTAGTGGAATTGGAGTGTTCTAATAGATTATTTTATATGGAAATTGAGTCCATATCAAATTGGATACAAATCATTCTTTTTTTTCAATACAATGTAAATCAATTTTTAGAAAATCCCTATGCATTAGTCAAGCCTTTCTCATTGAGTTTTTAACTTTCCCTCCCTCCCAACTCCAGTATTTGCTATTTGTTAAGTGTTTTTTACCCTCTGCTCTCCCGCAGTACATGAAAATGATGGGGGTCAACCCGCTCAGCCACTTCTTTGCCTGGTTCCTGGAGTGCGCCGTCTACCTGGTGCTCACCATCATCATCCTCACGCTGGTGATGAAGTACGGCCGCATCCTGCCCAACAGCGATGGCTTCCTGCTCTTCCTCTACTTCTGTGACTACAGCATGAGCATCCTGGCCTTCAGCTACATGGTCAGCTCCTTCTTCGACAAGACGTACATCGCCGGCCTCAGCGGCAGCCTCATCTACGTGCTCTGCTTCTTCCCCTTCATCGTGGTCTTGGCGCTGGAGTCCTCGCTCACCTTCTCCCAGAAGAGCGCCCTGGTGAGGAGCCTCCTCCGATGAAAGGCTTTGGGTGTAGGAGGGCTGTGCATGTGTTGTGCATATATGATTTTACCAACTGCAGCTTGATGAGAAAATTCACAAATCAGCATCGCAATTTGAGGCCAAGGGATCAAGAATTAAATAGCCTGTAGCAGACAAACCTTTATTTTGAAAATCCACTTCTGATGGTTTGACAATGTCGTATTTTCAACCCAGTATCATATGATGAATTGTATCATGAGCTCAGCACATTGCTACACCGCTGTGCATGTGTGTGTAGAGGAGGCATCTGTGGGAGGGCAGTTTGAAATAATATAATTCAAAATGGCAAACAATGCAATTTGCCAGGCATACTGAGGCTGAAATGAAGAGATAAGAGTCATACTTACATAACTGTGCATGATAAGTACACTACGCAGGCAGATAAAGATATTGTGTTAAATCATTTCATCTGTACAGTATTGGGTTTTATTCCAAACTGCTATTTAGTCCACATGAAAACAACTGTTATCTAATATTTATTACTCAAAATAGGTTAGAGCATCCTCAGAAATGCCACTTGCTGTAATCGAATGAACATACAATAGCTATTGACTTCAATTATATTCAATTGTGTGGAGGGTAAACCCATATTAACTCAATTTACCAGCCTTTTTATTTGCACAAAAGAGTTTATCCACATTTTTATGCTGACAAAAATCTTTAGAAAATAAATTCCACGTAGACTTCATAGCAATGAGTATCAAACTGATGTCAGTTATATAAGGATAGGGTCTGTTATGGGAAAAAAATTGAAAACAACTTCATATTTTTCTGAAATTCTAATTGATTTTGGTTCATATTGGTAGTTTTTTGCCTTATGATGATCATCGACTTGAGATCATAGTTTTCCCAACTTTTTTTTTACCACTACATCACAAGGAAGCCTTGTTTTGGAAGAAAAAAATCTTCATTCAGTGTTTTGAGAGTGAGAAAAGGCTTCTGAAGAACATCACTTTCTGCTACACGGCAGACTTGTCAAGAGCAAAGAGGAGAGAAATTACAGAGAGGCAGAGGGGGGAAAAACAAAAGGATATATTTGTTGATGCTCTATTTTGTCGGTGTCCTGTCTAATTTGTGCGTCTCATTTCCTACAGAGCTTGTTCTCCCCGACCTGTTTCAGCTACGCCAGTCAATACATCTCTCGCTACGAGTCCCAAGGAGAGGGTACGAGCACGCACGCATCTGACTAGCATCAAACAGCATCTCTCTGCCAGCCGTACACACTGCCTCAGCCTGCAGAGAGGCAGCGGGAGCCAACAATAGACTTGACTGAACCTGTTTCTTCTGTCGACTTCTTTAGGAATTCAGTGGAGCAACTCGTACATCTCGCCCATGGCTGGAGACACGGCCTCGTTCGGCTGGCTGTGCTGGCTGATGCTCATCGATTCCATGCTCTACTTCGTTATCGGGGCTTACATCCGTATGGTCTTCCCAGGTAAACCACAACAGACCCCGACAAACGCCCTGATAATAATAATCGCTTTATAAAGGATTAATAAAAGAACATAACACAGAAAATCGACAGAAAGGCAATAAAAACAAGATAAGAAATATAAAAGCAAGGTATGAGTCATAAAAAGGAGGTGACACACAATAATGAAAGGTCATTACTAACATTACATAAGTCTATAAAATTTGTTTTAAGAATTGATTAAAAAGATGACACTGATTTGACAACTCAGGTGGTTCAAAGTTCAAAGTTCTAGTCTAGGAGCCCTGATGGCAAAGAACCAATTGCCTCTTTTGAACAGCCAATAGGAACCTCTTGTTTTTAGTCCAGATTTAGGAACAGCCAATAGGAACCTTTTGACTTTATTCTACATTTTTGAACAGCCAATATGAACCTCTTGTTTTTTAATCTAGACTTCGAAACAGCCAATAAGAACCTCTTGTTTTTAAATCTAGACTTCGGAACAGCCAATAGAAACCTCTTGTTTTTTAATCTAGACTTCGAAACAGCCAATAGGAACCTCTTGTTTTTAAGATACATTTTCGAACAGCCAATAGGAACCTCTTGTTTTTAAGATACATTTTCGAACAGCCAATAGGAACCTCTTGTTTTTAAGATACATTTTCGAACAGCCAATAGGAACCTCTTGTTTTTAATCTAGACTTTGGAACAGCCAATAGGAGCCTGTCTGAGGACCTCAGGCTGCGATCCGGCTCACATAGTGTTAAAAGGATTGTGGTATAGCTTGGTGCCAGATCAGTAAAAGTGATCAGTAAAATCTTAAAATCAATTCTGAAACTAACAGGTAAACAGGTATGAAGATGCTAGATGCAAAGATGCCCTAAGCATATTAATGTAATGTCTGTCCTGGATTAGAAACGCTCACTCTGTCCTCAATTTGCTGCTTATCAAAAAAAAATCTGCATTGTCATGGTGACATAGCAATCTGGGAGTGAAATTGTTATATTATTAACCCTCTTTCATAGTATCGCTCTTTAGTGTCAATAGTGGTTTCTGTTCTGCGTATGTGGATGGTAGCTGTTGACTCCCACATTGAAATCAAGGCAATAGGACTATGGATTGGCTTCTGTCCGTTTGTTCATCACACAATATCTCAGACACCATTGATTATTTTTTGACGAAACTTGGTTAAATGATGCATTTCAGGACTGCGTTCTGGCATTTTCAAAATGACACTGATTAACCCAGTGGGGTGCTACAATTACAGGTCAATGTGACTGACCCAGCGCGGGGCTGCATTATTCGTGGAGGGTGAAATGTTTACTGTTGACTGATGTGTCTGCATCTGCGCCAGGTTTCATACTTAAAAGCCTATAACCCTAACCCTTCGTTCAACATTGAGAACACAGTGTTTGCTTCTGTTTCCAGGAAAATATGGCATCCCAGCTCCGTGGTACTTCCCCTTCAAACTCTCCTTCTGGGCCGACCTGTGCTGCTGCTTCAGTTCGGCGCCAAGCAAGGCAGGCAGAGGACTCCTCTTCACCAACATCATGCACGAAAACCAGCCCGTCTTCCCCGACGACAAGGGAAAAGGTACAGAAAAAACCTCTGTCTTCTCCAGATGAAAATAAGTGGTGCTGTCTCCTCTGTTGTTGTGTGTTTTGAAGGGAGAACATGATGTCTTCCCTTTCATGGTCTCTGTCTGTCAATTTCTTTTTTTCGCTGCGTTTCTATTTCCCCCTCACTCTTCTCTCTATTCGCTGTTCCTCTGACTGACTGTTTCTGTTTGTTGCCGTCTCCGTCGTTCCCTCAGACCAGAACGCCCTCTCCTCCCAGGCCGGCGAGGACTTCTCGGGGCTGCCGGTGGGCGTCGCCCTCCACGGCCTCACCAAGATCTACGGCGACCGGATGGCCATCGAAAACCTGAACGTCGCCTTCTACGAGGGGCACGTCACCTCGCTGCTGGGCCACAACGGAGCCGGCAAGACCACCACCATGTATGGCACAATGCACCCCCCCCCCCCCATTTTGAAATTGACTGCCTGACAGGTCTTAATTAAATAACCCATTTACATTTACATTTTAAATTT